>NC_065532.1:43505924-43815323 GCF_020184175.1 Aphis gossypii
TTAATACCTACTTCTGATGCGATATACTTATATACCCTCGCCCTTCAATCAATAAACATCTTGATACCGATGACATTTATTTCAATTCTTTCCATACGACGTCAATGCTTTCTCGTTTCCGCCACAATGACCTCAAATAAAGAATCGATTTTATTTTTATTCTGATAATTTAAAATGATAACAATTTAAAACGATTTCTTTTTTTTTTTACAAATTGTGTTTTCGATGTAAATTCAATGTGATGCAATAATAATACAATATTATAATGCAAATAATCAGACATTTTAAATGTATAAGTAAAGTTCAAGTAATAGTTTACTCCTATATTATTATACAAGTTTAACTAATAGTATTATAGTTCACGATTAAAGAAATATGTTTTAGATTAAATAAGATTATATTTCTTGTTAAATGTTTTTAAAAATATATTCAACAAATCTTTACCGTATTTTATGATTATATTATATAATTCATATCAATATAGTTTTTATGTTAGAGAACCACTTAGCATTGCCATCCCAAGTGATATACACCCGACTTACATAAATTCTAGGTTTAAATTGGTGATTTTAATTTTATTTCTTGTATATATATTTTATAATTTTATATTATATATCGATTTGAGATACACATTTTTTACACGTTTTTATCAAATTTATATTCATTAGACGTCAACATTTATTTTTTTTTTATATAATTTAATAAATCGTAGTGAATGATAATACTTTTAACGAACTTCACAAAATTTCCAAAGTACTTAATTTCATTAAAAATCGTAAACTAATAAAATGATATCCAGCATTTCTGTTTTACTGCACTTTACACTGCTGAACGATATTAAATTAATACCCACGAATAGCAGGTACGTATTAAAATACACGATACTTAATAAGGAATAGGTAATTGTAAATTAAAAATTATGTAAAAACGATAATACTGTTGTCCTGTATAATCGATTCAAACGGACCGAGTTTCTTCGGTAAATTGTCCGACTGATACTTAAACGAGTCGTGTCTACCCCCGTAAGTGTAAACAGTTCCTGGTAATTGGCTTGCCCAATTAAAGTATTTTTATTGTATTATTCACTTTGTATGCTCTTTACGCCGTTTAAATTAGCATAATGTTATGAAGAACACTACACGCCGCTTTTGAATTAATATAATACTATAACAACAAAAACCTTTGACGTATAAACTCGATGAAAAGCCGGCGACGAGTCGTAATGAAAACGGCTGTCACCGCCGCGGATCAGGTAATATACGTGCGCTCGGCCCACATCGATACTGTTATATTATATGTTTAAACATTTCGTGTGTGTACATGACGTGTAAAGTGTGTATATATCGTGCACTTAATGCACCTCGAACAGCGAGTGTCAGCGTGAACAACACTCGTCACGTCAAACCGAATGCATGAGTGGCATAATGTGGTGGTAGATGGGTTGATTCCGCGTAAACGGGGATGATAATATTAAATTATTAAAACGAACGACACACACTCCATCGGTCCGACTGGTTTGAGGGACAATCGATCATCGTCTAAAGATTATGATATATTATTATCATGATCTGCACTGCTGCCGTAATCGTGATGTCACGATGAGTAGTCTATCGACTAGGTCAGAGTGATGATAAACAACGTTGTTCTCTAAAATGGCGCTCGGAAATAATTAATAATTATCCGTTTGTTAAACTTCTAACATCCGTATGAATATATAACTACATCCTGTGCTTTTTCAACATATACCCATGTATAGCTTAGTTTGTATGTATAGTTTTTTTTTCACTCGATACCAGTCAATATAGTAAGTAGATTTTACACGAGCTGTATTCAAACGCATATTATTTTGTAATCAAGAATTAATCCGAGCACCGTAGAAATACGGAATTATCAAGTTTAACGTCTTTGTAGAATGCATATTATGAGCGAGTGTGATACTATTGTTATTTCGAAGATATAATTATGCGTTCACTGTTAATTCGTCTAATCGACAAGCGCGGTCACACGTATAGTCAGATCATGAATTTGTAACTCAAAACTGAAATGGTCACGAAAATAATAAATACTGTTTTACTGTAGTTTATGTATACAATTTTTAAGTCAATATTCGCGAATTATATGTATATATAAGTATCAAAACCAAGTAATAGTTTGTAGGATTTATATATATATGTATATAAATGCTTTTTGGTGGACGAAGGGTGGTCGTAGCGAGATTTATCCTCCTCGTTTATCACCTCATTACTATGGCATTGCCCGCTCGGTCCTGTATATTATATGGTCGTATTTTCCGTCTTGTGTATATCACTATAATATCTCATCGTCCAGCAATTTCATTCACTTAAATTAACTCTATATTTTTAGGAAAGCTAGAGTTCTGATTGATCTATTGTGTGTTTAACGCAGTCGTCTCGCTGGCTCTCTATAGATAATATTATGTGAACCATGGCCAACGCAACGTGCGAAAGACGAAGTATTTGTTTAATTTTTTCCTTCACAACGTAACAATGTCTACGGCTTAAGACATATTTGTTAGTCGTGCAATAAACTCCGCATTATGACTCTTAAAGTAAATAATGGAAAAAGTTTTTTTTTTTCATTATTAAAACGAAATTGAACAGCGTGCAGTAATTTTTTTATTGAATACTTCAGCGGAGAGAATACACTTCACGAGTGAAACAAAAATGTAGATCATGACCGTACAAACGCAGTCGTTCAATTATTATACAGTAGTTTTCGTGATTATTGAGTCTCGAGAATCGTTTTTCGTCTCGTTAAAAATTAATATTTCATCGCAGTACTATAGTAGTTTGTTCGTTGTTTGTACATCACCACCCCAAAAGTTATCTTCTACAGAGACGCAGCTTAATCTCTTTGACGAGTCTATCTTTCTTTACGTACTGCATTAACAACCGACTCATCTCAATCATAATAATCAAGACCGCAAATCACGTCGTTTGTGAAATAAACGTATAGCCTTAGCCCCAGAAAGTGCCCAAGACTGATTGTATATACATAATATATATATATTATATATAGTGAACGAGATTTGTCAACCTTTACTCGTCCTGATAACGGATTAATGGAGACAGTTCATAACTGCACGAGTAATCAATTAGTCGATGTTATGATGATTCATTATACCCTCTTCTTAGAATTGCAGGACTGTTTCGTAATTGTTATTAATATATTATACGTGCTAGTATAGAGTACAATTTATCTTGTGGCCTCTGCATATCATAGTAGGTACATTATTACGCACAATTATAGCACAACCACTTATACGGCAAATAATATTGTATTAAAACTATGTTTGTGTTTAATATTATTGGAGTGTCTGCACCACTATACGATAGCGTTTCAAACGTTTCGAAACTTAAAGCACTGTAATATGAAATTTACTAAGATACAAACATACATTGAATCGTTGTAATTGAAATACTGGATGCCTTTGAGTTTGTCATTCTTCCACGTTTATAGTGATTTACTATTTAAAAATTAAAAACTAATATTATCATGTTGGTGTGAATCTATTCACTTTTTTTTATATTTTAATAATTAATTTTATCCATTTATTGTAGAAACTATAATTATTTATATTTATATTTCAATAATTAAAAATATATATAATTTGTTCATATTTTTACAAATTTAAAATTCATCAAACATTTGTCATTTTATAGCACAATTTTATTTTAATACTACTCTATTTTACTTTTTAATTTTTTAAAACTATAGTAGGTACTCATAATAGTATATTATATTTATAGAAATTTACCATAATTTAAAAAGCTGTAGTGAATGTTACAAAAATTTAAGTGGTCATACGGTTTATATCACTATTAATGTGCAGAAGTACATAATTTTGACTGAAAAATATTTAAAAAATTAAACACATAAAATTATAACGAAAGCTATTAATGGAGTACCCTAAATATTCTCTTCTGTTTTACTACTAATAACTATGCTAAAGTGCTTCCAACAAGTTATTAAAAATTATGAATATTTAAGAATTATTAAAAATCAAAAAACGTGTTCAGTTTCAAAATTTGTACCACTTAGCATAAACAATTATTCTAAGAAAACTGTTTAATAAGTTAAAAATTAAATACTGTAATATTAATATATTGAATAAAATACAAGTATGATATAATAGTATGGTCCTAAGTTGATTATAAAATATTTAATTATTTACGTTTCATATACTTAATATTATAATGTTAGCAGTGATTATCCAACTTTATAAATATATTTTAGTTCTATAATATATTAAAATATATGGAATATTGTAGTCAATAGTTCGTATACTGTACTTCAAATAATTGTTAAAACATGATTGTACATAAAATATCAATAAAGTATCTTAATATTATATTTCAAATATATGTCTACTGTAAAGATTTCAACAAAATAAAAATTTGTGGTATTAACATAGTGATGTTAACAACACAATTTTGTATTACTATTCATTTATAAATGTATTAAGCACAATGATAGTACAATGTGATATTTATACGAGAATAAAATATTTTCTAATGTTAAAAATCATTAATTATATTCGTTAATTAATTAAATTGATTTAAATTGATTTTTTTAATTTATCTAATTAAAATAGAATGTATTTCATACAATTAAATTATTAAAACTTAGCATTTTAACCATACTTTTTCAGTCGGCGTTTTTAAAAGTACTGATAAAATTTATTTTTCTTTATTTTTCCAAGCTTATAAAGTTTTTTAATACAAAAGTGATTTATTCATTGGTAGATGGTAAGTAATATTACTCATTTTTTTTTTCATTTTAAAAACTTACATTTAATACGTCTCTTTAGAATTAATTTTAACGACATTATAAACATTAGTAAACCCATAACCCTTCTCATGATAATTGACTATATCTGTCTAGCGTATACTTATGTTTAGAGTATATATATATATATATATATTATATATATATATAAATTTGATATAGTTGATTATGTTCACCAATAGATAATTTATAAATTAATTCCATAAATATAATATTTAATGTTTTTATATAAAATATATATATTCTAATTTGATGATTTTGGAAAAATGTTTGACTGATATTTTTATTAATGATATCTTTAAATTATTAGTTATTACTATTTATTTTTTTCATTCTACTAAAAAATAATAAGTATATATTACTATTTCAGAAACGATGGTGCATTATGTTGATAAAAAATAATTGTCTTTCATTATGTACCACGGTAATAATAGCAAAAGTGTATTGACGCATATGGCATATAATATTATACATTACAAAAACAAAATAATATTAATGTTCTTTCAGATATTCATATTTAGTTATGATGCTTGTTATTATTGTAGTTTAGAGTATAGATTTCATATAAGTATTATTATTGCCAATCTATGCTGATGATTATAATCTCTTTCGTTCAAAGCACACGTTACACGCGAATCGGAAAATAAAATGAAATGCAATGAAAATTAATGATTCGGGATCCGGCCGTCGAGGAAAACTAATATTGTTTGTGCTGCGAAAATAATAATATAATATAAGTGATACAGAAAAACCTACTATTATACTGGAGATTTGTTTCCATTATTATTGTCCAATGTCTCTGTATAATATACACTATATAAATATATATATATTTATATTACATAGATGCATACAGATGTATATATTTAGAATAAATTCAGACACAACCACTAGACATGCGGGTCAGGACCTTTTTTTCCGGTCGAATCTCATATTATAGTTTTTCGGTCGTCTCCGAAGCAACGCGTTGACAAGTTCCGATGATAAATCGTTCACCTGTCCATCGATTTCCCCGGGGACGCGGAATGCGACGAACCAAGAACAATACCGATTCGAGAGACTGCGCTCATTTATAATGCATACACATCTATAGTACGACGACCGGACGAATAAAATTAAGCGCCCTTGTCGGTGTTGATTGTTTTTCGCTTTTTTCGACGTTTTTTTGTTGTTGTCGGTCCGTACAAACATCGCGGGTCCTGCAGTAAAGTTGTAAATATGTGCGTACGCGTCACGATTATAATCGCGAGTAACGAGCCAAAAAAAAAAAAAAAACAAAACAAAACAAAAAACGATTTAATTAGTCTTCAGCAATTTCACCCTCGAGGATTCGGGCAGCAGCGGGTTTGTCCCGCTGCATACTTAATAAGCCGGGGTTGCAATTTAAGCTCACGCACATAAGCCATCCAGTGCCCTTTCTCCACTCCGTACAGCCACGGTCACGTCTATCCCATCCATCTGTACACGACCGTATATTATATGTAAAATAATAACAGTTAGGCATCTGTTGATAAATATCCATATTAAACAAATACATGATATGGGTCATAATATATACGCGTATTACGGATAATGGATATTGGTTATGTATGCGTATTATAATGGATATAGGTTATGCGTACGTATTATGGATAGGTGCACGTTCTGCAGGATGAAGAGTCATTTCGTTTTCCCAAGAGGCGAACACAGTTAGGGAAACGTGTAAACTTTCCTGCTCTTCCTGTAATACGCGATTGTAGTCGGCATTGAATCGATGAAATTAGAACCAAATATCCTAGTGATGCATTAAAGTTTCGTCTTGGAACATATAATATTATATATATATTATCATTATGCCATGTTTATGCGGTTATATCATATAATATGTTATAATATAATACATATAAAATATGTATTATTGTAAAAACTTTACAACACAGCAAAATATGTATTTGACTCGTACAGCAATTCTAAATTTGTAATGATAATAACTTTAATATGAATGTATTGTTATAATCGAATCGTATCATGTTCAAAAAGTTAAGGACACAATATTATTGCATTAAATTTTTAAATTTTTGAAAATGTGGGTATAGTGAATATAAGTGATTTTAGAAAACGACTATGAATCAAATTTAAATTTATGGATTAAAACAATAAAACAAGTCGTTGTTTTGAAGAAAGTTGGTGCTTATATTATTAGCGATTTCAAATTTATTACATCTACCGTGACTTACAGGCTTTCGCAGGCGTATACATTTAAAAACCACGTTCGGACCTTTTTAAATCAATGCATTTCTATTGTATATTTGAATAGGAAAACTAAATAAAATAATACCATATTATGTATAGAGCGTCTCACACTATATGTCATGCTAAACATCCAATTATAATTTTATATAATTAAATAAAATACGTTAACTGCCTATTAAATGTTTAATTGCATTATGTATATTATATTACCTGCTTATATTATTATACTTTCGCATAAAGAAATTGTTAATAATCTCGCAAACTGACAGACTATTATAATATGATGGCATATCGTTTAAAGTGTATGGTTGCATAACCATAATATATTGGTGGTGTTTTTAATTAAATGCCTACATGTTAGAATATTATATTAACAAGATTTAATTTTCTGCGTTAGAGAAGTAATTTCAAATAATATTGTGCATTTCGTAAACAATATGTACCTACGGTAGCTCTAGGGACTAGACAATGTATTGTACCTTGTATTCCGTACACGTTAAAAAAATGTTTTCTACCAGTAAAACTGCTTGTAAAAATGTACATTAAACGAAAATTACCATCATAATATGTAGAAAGTTCGTTCGCAACAATCACTGTTACAACAACGACCACGTAGAACTCCCGCGAAGTGAGCATGACGTGTACTACAACTGTACAATAATATTTTTGTATTCAGATGATGAGCTGTGCATTAAGCTTAGTCATTTTAGAATTGAAACGGACTCGGCATAAGATAGTATAGTTGCTTCAAAAACTTGTTTGGCCTGAATACATTCATAAATGTTTTTACTTATTTTTATCTTATAAAAACTTTTACACGACTTTGCTGGATCTTGTTTCTTATATTTTCTGTCGCTTCCATTGCGTTTAAAAAACAATACGACTTTTTAATTAATTTTTAAAACAAACTAATTTTGTATTATAAAATATAAGTATTATATTATTTTTATCTTTTTTTTTTTTTTTGCTTATACTATAATATTATACTTTTAAATATTTCCTTTTTTTTTTCATTGGTAAATTATGGTAAAATTTAATAATATTTTATTATGTGACCTAACATAAATAATATTTTAATGGATTTAAAAGGAGTATTTCACACTATTATCACAAAATTGAATCACACGAAATGTGATTTGGTGATCTAAGTACGCTGAAATCATTAAAATATTCATTTGAAGTTATAATGTATACCTAATAGGTTTCTCAATAGTTCAATCTTAATACAGATATGAGACTCCGAAATGTTTAATATTTTTGCCATACTTAAAATAAATGCAAGCAGGTATACAATTTGCTTAAAAAGACTTAATATATGATGTAAATAATAATAAAGTTATTTTTCCAGAGCACTTAAAATCCCTTTCATGTTTACCGGTTAATTGTTTTCACGGAACCATTATGGTAGTTAACTAGTTTACAATCTTGTTAATGTAAATTTGTTACCATAAGTTGGCGTCAATAAATAACTGTACTCATTCTTTAGTGACGAAATCAATCAAGTCGATTTTACTCTTGGATAAAAAAACAAATAATAATATAAAAACATATCCACTCCGAATATTAATTAACAAGTTTAGAACCGATATAGGAAAAACACGAATTGGAATGTTAAGCGTTTCCGTTTTATCAGTATCGAATATACAAAACATAAAGATATACGGAAACTGCAATATTAACTTACATAGATAAAAAATAACGATAAATATACATTTTATCGATACAAAACGAAAATTAACTTCTAAATACATGACAGTGGTAGTAATAAACGTATAATTTACATGTTTTGTTTATTGGAAAAATATATGACGTATTATAATAACAACGTTCGGATCATTGTTTAATTTTATGAAAAACCGTAAGATAATATGTGTTTAAAAATTTGTATTTTTTATTATCATCAAACTTCAATAATGTATTTGATTTTACAATAATACTGTTGTATAACTCATATATTATATATGTATTAGATCGGTAAAAAGAAATATGTATCAATTTTCGTTCAAAATATTTCCATAAATATTTCATTGAAACGTTTTTTTTTTTTTTTTATAAATATATACTCTGTAGTATGATTCCAGATGCAATATTATTAATATGAAAATATATTTTTGGTTTCAATCTATAGGGTGCATAATGTTTTCTTGTAATTTCAATATTGGTGCAAAATAGTGAAGTTGAATATATTTTTTATACTTTTATGTCGTGTACTACTGTTGTTTGTGATTGAAATTCGATCTACTGTGTGACCAGAAAATAATCATACTCTGCTAGCTTGGCTATTTTCAAACTCGTTAAGTATCAAATTTACACTACCTTTATAATTTTAAAACTTTGTATACGTTTTACTATTTTCGGAGATTAATTAGGTACATAACTACCGTTGTATTGTTAGGTATACATATTAAAGTTTTTCTTCAAACAAATAAATGTTCAAATACAATTCACAAAAGCACACATTCTTATAATTTCATCAGAATACTCAATTATTTTACGTACAGTATTATAGATAAAGATTATAATGTTTATAAAATCATTTAAACATACAATTTTTGATTTGAATATTAAAAATATTAGTTCTTTTCAATCAAATATAATATTATATAAAGTTTCAAAAGTAAGGAGAAGGACAATAATAAAATCTCATACGTTTCTTATTTTGTGAATGGAAATTTTTGAAAAAACCCTATTTATTATTGTATAAGAAGTACTCGTCAGACTAGCCGTACATTAGTGGTCGTCAAAGTCACGACTATTCGTTTCGTAAATGCCACAATTTTTCGACCACCGGCGCCAAACTTGTTACACTTGTCCGGAGACGAGTCAAACGTCTATTTTATAAATTATAATATACACTTATCCTATCTTTTATATAAGTACACATAATTTTTCGACGACACAGCAGTGCAATTATTATTGTTATCATACGAGACCATTATTCGTCAGCCGGCTAATGGAACAATGACGGAAAGTTTTTACTTTAAAATCTAAACCCTAATAACCAAACGTTTCAAATCTCCTCCGCACCCTCGCCACTAATCCCACCACCTACCAGATGGGTAAAATGATGATTAATATCTCCCACGCCACAACTTTGGATCGATTTGGAAACATATGACCCGCTCGAAATGTCAACAAATACACTGTAAATTTCATATTATACCAAATACCAAAATTGTTGTACTATGTGGTAAAAATTGGTCGAGAATTCGATTATTTCTGGGTACACAACCTCGAATTTTGAGTATTTTACCATTGTGAACCTACCAAAACCTGCAATAAAAAGATATCAATAACATTTATTTTGTTGTTTAATGGATAATTTTAATTAGTTGCATATTTTTTTATAATTTTTAAAATAGCACCTGGTGATATTGACAAAATATGCAGCACGATATTATATCGATTTATTGTTAATATAATTAGTCTCAGAAGTGAGTTGCATTGGCTAGCAGGAAGCTTAGGGAATCAACTGACTCATCGTTAATTATTACAGTTTGTCAAATTGGCCTTTTACGTTACAAAAGTTATAATGGCCTCTACAGTACGTGTCACATCTTTTATTAAAATTAAATATTTTGGACTTTTTATTATGAATAATAAAATAATATTGTCAATAAATCTAATTATATCGTATTGTTAATAACAAACTGCTACTGTAGTAGACTGAAATATTTTCAATATCACGAACAGTATAGCTGAAAAAAATTACAAATTGTATTTTATACAATTTAGGATGTACCGCAGTGTATGGTAGTGCAGATATCGGCACTACTTACAGTCATGGTATACATACATTTTAATGTATACCGCAGTATAAACTTTAAGAACCATGAAACTGCTACAAAGAGGAAAACATAATATAAAACTAAATATAAATAAACTCAAAGAATTTACAAAAAAAAAAAAAAATATGTGATGATGTAATATTATAATATTTTACCCTGATGGTTTCCACACTGGTAGTCTCCCTTCTCATGTGTACTGGTGTTTTTGTTTTTATTGTATAATACACGCATAATATATGGATGAAATATTATGAAAAAATACCTAGTTTACTTATTGTATAAAAAATATTAGAAATTGTAAATATTATTGCTTTTATTTTAAATTTATAAAAATAACATTTGTATAAAAAATATGATTAGGTAGCTATGGACAAGCTGATTATGCGTATTATACTATAATAATACACTGTGTAACATTTAACCACAGTTACAGACAGATATTCAATACAAAAAAGTATAATTTCAGTGACCGTATGTATTTGTGTATAATTATCGGTTTGTTGGTATTTTTCTCATTAGAATATATTATCTGCATCGCCACCGGGTCGCAGTATAGTACCCTTTCTCGAACGGTCCATGTCTTCCTCTCCCCAATATCCATCCTATTTTAACACTATTAATTTATTGTTGGTCCCTATCCAACTTTTTATACAGCTACCTTTGCCCACAAGCCCGTTCGTTAATTTTTAAGTATACCTATATATATCGTAAAAAAGACTCACCCTCTCCAATTATTGAACTGCATAATATAACAGTAAATAATATATATATATATATATAAATACGGTTTTCCATTCGGTGAAAAATACTATCGTAACCACTGAATAAAAACAATACATCCGTAATTTAATATGACAAAAATTAACTGTTCCATAACAATATTGTAAATAACTTTTATATAGTGGACTCATGGTTTTAAATTAATAAAATAAAAATGAAAATGAAAATTATATATTTTTATAGTTGATAAATAAAATCAGTACCTAATAAATAATACATACCATTTTGAAGATAAAATAAATAATATAGATTTATAATGAATTATTAAGCATTAGTAAAGTTGTATAGTGTGCAGATAATATTTATTCAAATTTCAAAGTTATTAAAAAACCATTATTTTTATTTTAAATTAAAATTTAATTATTTAATTATTTTTAGGGATTTGACTCCTCTAAAAATTTATATTTTTAGTTCAATATTTGTGTTATACAAAGTACCTTTTATGAAAATGTTGACAGACAACTAGGCATAAACAATATGTTGTTGAAGTCATTGTCAAATTTCAATTAAACTATAAATAATTAAAATATATTATATAAATTATTTTTTTAATAATTTATAGTTTAAATAATTTTTATATCGAAAGTATGGTATGTTTTGATATACATTCGGTATTCAAAATACACTCATATTTCTTATACATTAAATACTTATAACTAGAGTTCAGATGTTCTATTTTTATTATACTTTTATATAAAGTAGTTATAGATAAACCTATAAAAATAATTATTTGATGACGGTATTCATTTATTTTTTTATTTTTAAAAAGATAATATAATTATATTACTATATTATTAGCTTTGCTATAAAAAGCAACTTAATTGTTATAACTCAGTTACACAATATAAGCAAAATCAAATTAATCATTTGATATTACGTTATATTTCAATATTATAAAGAATTAATATCTACCTACTACTAAAGCTATTGTTATTGTGGTATCATACCATTAAAACAATTATTATTTATTAAAGTCTCTTAAGCTATAATTTTATATTTTATTAATTTAAAATTATTTTTATAAAACCCTTATTTTATTTATGAGCTATATTAATATTAATTATAATTGAATTTTTTACACTTGAGCGTAATGTATAATGTAAGTATAAAAGTATATCATATATGAAACAAATCCATAACTTAAACCAACAAAACTCGTTACCGCGAACTTTGACGTAAATAGTGGATTATAAATAAGGATATTTAAGTTTTAAATGTATAAAAATATATAGCTTTTAGGCGTTGACATTTTATTTAAATTATATTATACTTGTAAAGTTGAATGATTGATTTATCTAAATATTATCTATACAAGTATTATGGTTATAATACATTTTTAAATGTTTATCATCTACAACCTCTGCCATTGTAATTGTTAACGATTTAATTATTAAATGTTTGTTAACATTTGATTAAAACACAAAAATTATGAACAATTTTACAGTTCACGATCTAACGATGCGTGACGACCAAGGTTGCAGTTGACATGGATGGTGAGAACAGGATCATACTAAACGTCGGTGGTATCCGTTACGAGACCTACAAAGCCACATTGAAGAAAATACCAGCTACAAGGCTTAGCAGACTCACTGAAGCTTTAGCCAATTACGATCCTGTGCTCAACGAGTATTTTTTTGATAGGCACCCAGGCGTGTTTGCCCAAGTACTCAATTACTATAGGTAAATCATCTTAAGAACTTACTATTGTACATCACTCATAAACTGTTTGTTAATCGTGATTTTCTTCTAGAACGGGGAAACTTCATTATCCAACAAACGTTTGTGGACCACTTTTCGAAGACGAGCTGGAGTTTTGGGGACTCGACTCAAATCAAGTAGAGCCCTGTTGCTGGTCTACTTACAGCATCCACAGAGACACTCAGGTAACAACTACTAAATACACAGTAAATATAAATAAAATGTGTATATTATAATATGATATACATTACGGGCAATATCGATAAACAACCATATTATTATAAAACTACTAAAACTTTTAAATGGATGAAAATTAACATGATAATATATACATGTTTTTTTTTAAAAAAATTGCAATTTTAAGATTATTTATTTATTACTTTCTAACCTATTTTACCTTATTGTGATATATTTTCTATAAAACGAATAATAGACACAATATGACGTCGTATAGGTACTAAGTTGCGACAATTGATTAGACTCCACGTGTACGCTCACCGTAGGATCAGATTAAATCCATTACGGTATGATATAACGTAAAATGCTTTCGATACTCAAAGTTTTGAAAGTTTTACGCATCTGTGTAAAGACAAGTCTTCGCAAAAAAATTGTACTTATAAGAGCAAATGATAGGGACGATAGGGTTGATGGATAGTAAGTTTCGGTTTTCTGTGGCTGATTAATGACACACGAAACAGCACGCACGTGCGAGTGAGTGAGTGAGACTCGGTGCGCGAATAGCGATGGGGTAACGCGAGAGTATGTCACCCTTTTATATAAGAGAAAAGGATCCATTACTACGAAACGAGTGGGTACCACTTTGAAAAAATTCAACAACCGAACTCAATATAATACGAACTTTTTTCATTCTTTCGTTAATGTTTTTGAGTGCCTATACTAGCAATATTAACATTAATTCTGTTGGAAATGTTTTATTTTTATTTTACTTAAACGAACCTTTGACGCGGTTCCAGGCCACTCTTGCCATTCTCGATAAGTTGGATATCGACTCTGAGAAACCGAACGAGGAAGAAGTTGCCAGAATGTTTGGTTACGAGGAAGAATACTTGGCTGGAACTCTGAACCTTTGGCAGAGGACCAAGCCAAAATTATGGGCACTCTTCAACGAACCGCATTCTTCGTTATCGGCCAAGGTAAGTGTGGTACGGACGATTATAAATATTAAAACTATTCACATGGAGGGCAGTACGTTTGGAAATATATCTTACGTATTACCGTTATAAATACGTTGACCACGTAACATTATTCCAATTTATAAACCTAAAAAAAATTAATGTTATTAAAAATGTAGTCATTTTAGTAGTAAAAATACAAAATACAGTAACCTGACATTATAATAAAAGTGCTAATGTTATGTAGAGGTTAAACACTAGGCACAACTAATATTTCATATTTAAATTACTGAGTATATATTTTATCATAATATTTATGAATACATGATTGCTTATACAAGTATACCAATATTTTAATCAAGTATACGCACACTTACACGACAATAACTAATAATAAAGTTTCATATCTGATACTTTTGAATAATCGCTGTTATTTAAATTATAGATTGTTACAAAAACTTTTGCAAAACAATATTTTAACACAACAATGTTTTGCTTGAAAAAATGATTATTTTATAATGAACTTTTAAGTTATTCTGCATTGTTTTCTATGAATAAAATTAATTAAGGAAGTTAATTTGATATATAATATTGAATATCTACTTGTTTTACAACACTTTTAGTGACGTTGTTAATTATATTGTGATTAAGTGATGACTCATAGTTCATGTTGGTTGTTTGTAGTGAAACCTAAAACATTACGTAATTCAACTCTTTTATCAAAGTATTCAGAAATAATAACTTCCAAAAACATATTTATAAAAATTAAAATTCTTAACAATTTGGATAAGTAGTTAAAAATAAATGTACTAAAATACATTACAACTTTTTATAGTTCAAATGCATAATTATTACATTCTATTTCTATTATATATATATATAATTCGAGTATTTAAGTACAACATTTCTACAATAGTTTGTAAATGTATTGTTAAATTAAAACACGTTAACAATCAAGGGTCCTTATAGAGACGGTTCTGATCGGGTACCTATTTATTTTACACCTTATATGATAGATTAATATCTTTAAGTGTGACTATCGATATGCGCAATCGACCATTCAGATTAATAACATCGGATCGAATGATGTAGGTGTTTACGCTGATATATTATGTTTCTGTTGATATATTACATACGCGTAGCACGACAAACATAAATAATTCTTTTTGCAATATTACACGTGAATAACATTATAGTTACACATGGACAATAAATTTGTCCCATATGTGCGTATACTATTATCAAAAGACGTGTGTCTTTAACAATAAGGTATTTTTTTTTTCACTAAATAATTTCAGAAAATAATATATTTGTCGCATTGAACTTCTAAACTACGCAATTCAAATCGATTTATAAAATATAATTATTGACTTGCTGTTACATAATATTCATACATATTATATAATATTATTATTGGCTATAATTGTGTACACAGAGGAAAACATTTTAAACAAAAACTTATATTTTGTGTCTCTGATCTTCCTTGGAATTATTTTATTCTCCAGCAACGCTAATAATTAATTGATATCATAGAACTGCTAAAAATATATAAAACGAAAATAATATTAAACATATGAGACATTAATATAGTATACTATTGTATTATATATTTTATTATGACAAGTCACTGGTACATACAATATTTCTGTGTGTTTCAAAACCCAAACCACAGAAAAGACACCAAAAAACTATGAGAACCAATCAATTTGGTTCTGTTCTTAGTTAATATATATATATGTATGTATATAATAAATAGTAAAATCGTCGAAAAAATTTTATTCCAGAGGGTTGTCTCGTTACAGCCGTTAATAAATGGACATCGTACCGGCACCGCTGTGATGCTGTAGATTTGCGGATGCGTAAATAACGTGTGCGGTGTGTATAGCTCGGGGTTTATGTTCCCACATTAATATAATAATTTGTGTATAGGTACGTTTGTGTGTACGTCATAGTAGGATGGTATACAGTCGGAATAACGGCACGCCCTCCGATTCGAAGTATTGTCCATATAATATAATATAATGGTAAATATTAATCGATCTATACGGCAAAATTGACTTCCGGTTTCGTATAGGCGGATGCCGTGCAGTGATTACTGTCTGATTAATAATAATAATAATTATTATTCCACGGTCCACGGACGCATCGAAATGACCAGTTATCACAAATATTATAATATATATAATACCTACATAATATATCATTATAACAATATAGCATCAAGTACATTAGGTTACCTCAATACATAGATTCAACTCAGATCTGCGCAAAGTTGATAGGTATATTGTAATATACAATAACGACGATTGTTAAAATAGATATCATTATATTATTTTAACAGTGAACATCGGTGGTCTGAAATTGACTTGGCTTAAGCTTAAATGCTTGGGTGTTGCGAGGCTTATACTATATTATCAGTTAATCATCATTATACACGTTATGAGGTCACACTGCACACGGAGCGTTTATATTATAAGATAATCCTGCAGGATATTACGTGTGTTTCAATCGGTTTTTCTTATCGTGCACGGGGACCGGTACAAAATTAATTTTCATTGTCAGTAATACACTTAAAGGTACTACCTACCCATCTTATACGATAATGGTTAGTAACCGATTTCAAAAATTCATAAACATCAATAGTATTTGACCCCCGATAGCCATCTAGATAAAAATTTATTTGATTTATTTTTCTGATTGTCAAACATAATATTATAGTCTGTTTGAAATAAAACGAATTTCATACCATGCATTTTATAAAATGAAAGTTTTGATGAGTGTATTTGTTGTTTTCATTATTGAAATAATAAACTTTGAATATCCTTTTGTCAACTCATTTACACAATAATTTTTTGTTTGTAAAAAAATGAATAATGCATTTAAATTTCAATGACGCCTAAAAAAATATATATATAAATAAATAAATAATAATAATAATAATTATAAATAAGAAAAACTAAGAGATGAAAAAAAATGTCATTATTATTATTTATTACTTTTGTCATTTATACCTTAAAGTAGTTTTTTTTTTTTTAATTTTTGTAAAATATCATTGATTTATATATATTTTTATAAACATAATTTCGTGTATTTCATAAAAAAAAAGAATAATTCAACTAAACATGTTATAGTTGGCTTGAAAGGGCATAAAATACAAAATAGAATAGATTAAATTTTTCTTTTGATGACTTATATTATAAACATGAACCTTATGAAACTTTTCCTCACTTGCAACAAAGGATATATGTCTGTGATATTAGTGTTGGCAGTTTTATTATGAAGTATAAAAGGTAATGAGGTGAACTGTATGATAATCATACAGCATAATCAATATAGTTCTGTTTTTTTTAGTGTAATAAAAAGGCTTACTGATGCTATATAACATTTCAAGATGAATATTTGAGAATCCAAGTTTTTCATCGGTTTTTTACACGTGTAATATGATTTTATAATACAACGAGTTACATAAAATATTATAGTTAAAATTGGTAAAATGTAACAATTGGTTAAATTATGTTTTAAAAAGAACTAATTAAATAATATATTTTAATAATTTTTTCCTTTTTAAGATTTTTGATTAATATATGGGTAAGAATCAGTATAAATAATAATATATATCATAAAATGTATATGATAATACTTTCATATTTTACTGAAGAGGTTTTCTAACATAAATTTATTAGCAAACAACGTCTACTAATGAAGCAAAAAATTAGGTACAAAGTAAAATATTCAACTTCTTAAAATATTACACTGCTGCAATAAATATACATATTATATGAAACTAGATTTGACAAAGTCATAAGGTAAAAAAAAAAATTTCAAGTGAAAATAAAACACAGTAAATAATATCAGAGATAGTTTATTCTACTCGCTGTCAAATTAGTGAAACAAATCCTTTAAAATTTACAGCACGAAATGCATCCTATAGTTTGAATTTAAAATATAAATGCACTTTAATAATTTAATAAATTTAAAATTAAACCGTGTGGCAGTCGTTCAATAAAATTAATACCACAGCTGAAGACGACTGCAGGTGTTTAATGGCTATAAAATCGATAATATTTTCAATGATTAATTTCGTTTTTGTGCATTTCAATATATAGTCGCAACGAGTATTGTTTTATATATTTTTGTTTTTAACTCTTTAAATATACAGAACCACGTGCTTTTTAACGTTTTTATTTAACTATTTAATAAGCTCTAAAATGGTCAATGATCTGTTTCCCAGTTGCCGATTAAATATTTGGAATAATTGTGTGCCAAAACGTTCATTTCGTCGCTTTTTTTTTTAAATTTATTTAAATACTATAATGAGTTATTGCTAATTATTGTCTACTATTTTACACAAACACGTTTAAATAAAAATTTTAATAGATTAGCGTCTTAAAGTTTTTAATTTTGCTTAAATTTGTATTTGTAACACTTTTTAACTATATATTTGTAATTGCTATTTTATTTGTTTGAATTATAAAAATAACATTTATATAAGTCTTAAATAAAAAATGTTAACTGCCAATACATTATATAGCAAAAATGTTCAAAACAAGCATATTGCACTATTTTTTTTTCTAAAGAACAGCGCATTTACATGATATAATAAAATGTAATGTTTTGGATTAAGACTCAAAAATAAATAAAAATGCTCGTATTATTAAAGTTTATTTTTCTCAAGACTATTGTGTATTTGTTTATACAAAAACAAAATAATTTATATATTGTGTTAAAATGTCGTGGATTTTATAAAAACCTTGACTTTCTGACATTTTTTTTTAGATTTAATTAATTTCAGGTCAGAAACATAAATGAAAAGTTTGTGGTGGGCATAACATTATAATAATAATATTGTATATTTTCACTTGAGTCAGCCACGTAAACGCTTTGTCTATTCGACATAACTTTGTCGTATACTTACTTACTCATAAGCACATGCTCGTCATGATAAACGACTCGTTTTCACAGTATGTCAACTAGTCACAACTATCCGGTAATGACTTGAACACTTTGTCGGTTAAAGTCTGAAACTTAACTAGGTACTTAACAGTACATAATATTTAAGTGGATTTTGCTTATAATTATATCGTTATTATGCTTAAAAAAATCAATTATTATAAATTAGTTTACAATTTAAACATTTTTATTTGAACTTTTAAAAAAAATTATAAATAATTTTTGAATTTATCAATTCATATATTCCATAACCCGTCATAATTCACACAATTCGATGCAATACTCAATATCTGATAATATTAAAAACAGTGTTAGACAATGATATAAAAAGTACATTATCGAGAGAATGTAAAAAAGATATCCTTCACCCCAATCATAACTTTTAATATACAATAATATACTTTTTGTTGTAGGATTAACAAAAGTGAAAATTAACCGTTTTTCTAAACAAACTTTAAAACGAATGTATTCATTATTTTAAGATATTATCAAAATGAAAATGTGAAAAATATTTTTTTTATAGAAATATATTATAATTTATAGTGTAATTATTCAGCCAAAAATATCTTAAAATGACTAAAGACTGTGGTTGAATAGTATATGTAGATGATTTATCATTTAAAAATGAGAAATAATATACATAATACATAGATAAAAGTGTATACTTACGTAATCACAAAAAATTTCATTGGCTTTGAAATGGTTCACATAAACATTTTCTTGTACAGACCCAATTTTTAACACAATTTTTGACGAGTGCATTAGAGTAATGAACGATTCAAGTCTACACATCTTATGTTAATGAGACATTATACATTCAGAAATGAGTAAACAAAACAAAAAAAATCCATACAAAACATCACCACAAAAAGATTTTATTTTTAAATCGGCATGATAGCCATCTACTCACCTGCTGTGGTTGATTTGTGTTTAATCATTTGGTGATATGAATAATTCAGTTAAGAAACATATATTATACCACGTTTTGTTGAAAAAATATATTGTTAATGCATTTAGTCCTGAAAAATCATTGGTACATTAAATTATTCTCGACCTACCTATTTTCTTTTACACTACTCCAACTCTAGGAAAAAACCTATAAGTTTACAAATTTTAACATAACATACAACATAGCCGATCGAACTATAACAGTTGTAATGTAATTAAAAAAAAAAAGTATATTATGTACTAAAATAATCGTTCAATGAAATGTTTTATATCGACATAAATAATACATATGATGATAAAATATATCATCACCAACAAATTATGTAATGTCGACGGCTTTATTTATGTAAGTTTTTTTTTTGTATTGCAGTAAAATGTATTATTTCTTTTTACAAAATGGGTTTTGTCATTAAAATTATATTACATTATTATTATGCGTAGTACGTACCTATGTATAATATTCACGTGCATTTTTACACAACCAAAATATTAAATTTTTAATATTTTAGTACCTACGTATTTAATAAGCAACGCATTATAAATTACCATCTGGGCTCTAGAACATAATAAACATTGTATATTGTAAAAGTAGAAGCATGTTATTAAATGAAAAACAAAATTATGATTGTGTTTTAATACTATATATACGTACCGAAACGTACACACAAAGTTAGTAGCTAAATACATTTTTAATACATAAACATAGCATACATATTTTAATGTATAATAAAATGTTTATTGTAATAACGATAAAAAACAAAAACAAGTAAAGCAGATAAGACAGTTCAATAATAATCATAATAAAAAACATTACGGGATACATTTTGAAATAATAGCAAAGTGATATTAAATAAAGAATAAAACTTAAAAATATTTTTACAAAAACCAAAAAAAAAAAACAACCATGATGATTATTATTTTTTGCATTACATTCTTTTACAATTTCCAATATTATTATATAATTTTATTGTACTAAAAATGCAATTAAATACAACAGAAAATTAAACAAATAGTTTTAAAACGAGTACATATTATATCAATGGATGAAAAATTCATATTTCAAATATTATCGTTATTAGTCATTACGAGGAGTAGTTGTAATCTATATTAACATAATTTATATTATTTAATAAATTAGGTTTACCTTTCCATTAAAATGACATGTCAATCAAGTAATCTAAATTGATTCAAATACATATTAAACAGCATAAATTATTAATTTATCCATTATCAAATACCTTAAATTTAAATACTAATTTAATTCACTGAAGTCATATTTTGATAGATTATTATTTTAACAATAATAAAATTAAAGAATCTCACTAGATATCGCGAACAGTAATGTAGCTAAATTGCATATACAGAGCGCCGTGCATTAGTTTAGTCTATTTCTGTTTATTTTATGATAATAAAAATTATATTCGTCTTAAATAATATACTAGAAAACTTGATCGAATAATTTTCTACAAACTTAATTAAAAATAAAATTGATAATTTTCGTAAATGGGTATGTTTAAATTGGTTTTCGTGAATGCGTGTGGGTTTTGTTATTATATAAAATATTTTACACTTATAATTCGTAATGACATATTTATGTTATAACATAAACAACTAACAATATGACAGAATATTTTAAAATTATTTATTTTATTTTGTTAAAATATCGTACTATCAATATCTCAATCATAACTAATAAGAAAACAATTTTCGAAGCCAAATTATTTGAATAATTAAGATTATTATTCGTGCATTTTGTAAAATAAAATTGTTTATACATATCATTATAATATTATAATACCTATGTCCTATATCTAGTCGTCAATCATCGGATGTAACATTAGAGGCACCTGGTAAAATTATATAAATTGATTTGAATTCAAGCACCAATACAAGTATTATATTACTGGTGGTATATTTTTACTGTAATATGTAAAATTTTTAATGGTAATGGGAAACTCGTACATAAATAATTGTTTTTTCCATCCGGTATAATACATTTTATACGAATCAACATTAAAAAAAAATAACCTAAATAAATCAAATTATTTTTACACTTTAATCTTCGTACTGATATAATAATATTGTAGTTTTAAATCGTCTTTTTCTCAAAAAATTTAATTATTTTTTTTACAATACGAGTATTACGAAATTGAAAACGAAGTTTTAATATTAAAGCATTTTCTTCATTTTATATCCAACCAAATAATAACTAAATGTCGACATAAAAATAGCCGTCAATGATAACTGTTTTAATTTTGAAATGTTAAAATATATATTGCATATACGTATAGTGGTATGCTTTTGCGATTTGTACGTTCGTAAATACTACAAATTTACAACAATACAAAGGCGTAAACCCTTAAAACGTTTGAAAAACAAATTAATGTTTAGATAAAACTGACATATTTAATGGTTTGAATTTGGTAAATAACCCGGCGTAAACAGTCCTATCTAAAGACCAAAACACAGTCGGACAACACGCCTACGTGCCATTTATTAATTGAGGTTTGTTTTTATACTCGTAATAAAATAACCCCCATCGTTAAAAAAAACCTAATTTTTCATCACGTTTTTCCGATGATGCACTAATATATTTTGTTAATCAAATACACACATACAAATATAGAATACTTACTTAAAATGTAGATATTTTTTTTTTTAGTTGTTCGTTCTAATAACTCAATGTGAGTATTTATACGGACTTGATGGTTTTTAGTTTTCTAAAAATAATTATAAGTACGCATATTCAACTGTGGGCAACCTCAAAAACTTAAACCTAAACAAATTTCAAGCGTTCCAATCAATACCTCTCCGTATCCTTTCTAATGCTCCTGCGTACGTGTCAGAAATTACACTCTACATTGTGCCTTAAAATTACCAACAATATACACACTTGCTATTACTGTAACAAACCTTATATCCAAAATCTCGGCTTACACAACTCCTCCATCGTCTAAAACGTAAAATGCCACGTGGTTTATTAAATTATATTTAGTAATTGCACTATATTGTTCTTACAACTTACCTCTCACCCGTTAACTTATTTGTTCATTTTATTATTATACGTATACAGTTTTAAATTTATTTTATAACAATAAAAGAAAAACTGTACACGTAACATTAATATTAAAACCAATTACCTATTAGTTTTAAACTAGAAAAATATTGTTGAGACAGATACTAGCATGCTATGATTTATACTTACACTAAACAGTTTAAACATAGTTGTTTTTTATTTAAACACCAGCTGTATAACTCTGATTTTGTTTGATAATATCGATGTATCTCGGTTTTAACATATTTTAATTCATTGGGAAATTGACATAGCTGTACATTACGTTGTGAACTAATATAAACTAAAAAATAAAAATAATAAAAATTAATAATAATAATAAATATAATATAAACCAGCATAAAGCAGATGGACAGTATGCTTTTGTAAATTTAATAGCACTTGATATATTTTTGGAACAAAAATCAAACTATTCTCCAAACGTGTATTAATATCTCCAAGAACAATCTTTAAAACTTTGATCAAAATTTATCGAATAGTTTCTGAGTTTCTAAGTTAAATACATACAGACATAGTTTTTTTGTTGAACATTTTAATAACAAAAAATAAAATAAAACTAGTAAGTATCGTACATTATTTGTCGAAATTCGATCAGAAAACCTGTTTTATTTGTAAAATAAACATTCAAAATATTTTATTCTTTATTCTATGCATTATTTTATGTTGATGTTTGTGCGTCTTGTAGTTTTTATCATATAATTGTTTTTATTGAAAAAAGGTATTTCATATTTTAGTATTAAATATATTTAAGCAACAAACAGTCGAGTGGACATTGCCTTTTGATGTACATTTGAATAACAAACAATAATTAAATATTTTTTTATTTTACTATACTCGTACAAATTGGTTAAATTGCTATATTTTGTACTTCGTAATCCTGACTTTGACTGTGAAACATTAAACAAAATATATATATTTTTTATTTTATTGTACCGATATTTATTTGATGTTGATGCAACTATTGTGTTCATATTTTTGTATTTCAACAACAACAAAAAAAAAATATATATATATATTATGTGACTTAACTAAACAATAACTTTTTAATGATATATCTATTATTCCCTTACTATGTATATAGATAGCTTGTGTATTGATATATACATAAATTATTGTCTTTTATTTAAAAAATCTCATTGCGATGCCTGTTGGCTTATTTAATCTATACCAGTTTTTGTTTTTAAATTTATTTCTGCAACCAATAGTAATATTGAAATATGTAACATTTTCAACCTATAGGGATTGAAAAACGAAACATAAAACACTCTTCGAGTTTCGAGGAATATATGTGCAAATTTATTTTTGCAAAATATTAATCAAAACCGATTGATTTAATAGTTTACAGGTTTATAATTACCATACTTAACAAAAATATTTTTTTCGTTCAAAAACATTTTGCTATAATTAAATCAGTATTTTGTTCTCAAAATTTAAAAATGGGTTTTCTGACATTTTCTGGTTCACAACAAAATAATAATGCTGTTAATATCAATAGTATGCATATTATATGTAATATGTATACGTATTTATAAGCATGTATATTATTTGATCCCGAATCGAATACGATAATTTTAATATTCCCGATTGAATTCAGATTCAATTATACATGAAATAACATAACGAAAATTATTGGCCGCAAAAGTCAGGAATTCCCTATTAAGATTAAATGTGTTTACCTGTATTATTATTATTCATGTTCTAATTATAATATTTTAATGATAATTCATCGAATCGTTCTCTATAAGTAGATTCTATTTCCACGTTTACGACAACTAATTAACAGTTTAATATCTATAAATAGACGTTTAATTAATAATGACAATAGGTAGGTGTTTAATATTATACACAAAATATCGTAAACGAATCATAAATTAGGTATAATAAGACAACTCTAAATTCATAAAATATAGAGAAGAAATTAAAAATGTTTTATACATTTTTAAAAATTTCTAATATAGAATCTAATGGTATAATTGTGTATGTGATAACAAATTATAGTAAATAAAGATAATACCTTAATTTTGTTTCTAACTATTTTAAATTAAACTCCTGAAGTTCTTCATTACTTTAAATTTTATGGTTGTCGTTCTGTTTAAAATATACTTTTAAGCATAAGAAGACGTTAACTATAAAAATGTAATTAAAATTTAATTTAAACAAACTTTATTTAAGTATGAAAAAGTTGTATTATAATAATTAAGCAGTTTATTTATTACTTTCAAACTCTTTATATTTTGAGTGAAAACCTGTTTTTTTTCAAAAAGTTAAGTTATCCGGTTTTCAGACCCTTAAATTGAGATCCAAAAACAGAAATGACTATTTTATATAAAATTTGCAATCATTTCGCCCGGTAACAGAATTAATAATTATTATAAGTGTAAAGCAAATTGTAGTAATATAATTTGAGAGACGATTAATGCGGAATGCCGAGTAGTAAGGACCTATAATAATATTATATAATATGACGAATTATGATAAATGATTAAATTAAGCATTGACCGCTGGAATTTGGGTAAATTGAGATTATTTTAGCACTAGTGCAGGTATCATATTATAAAATAATAATACTCTTTGATGTAACCATGGATGCTTGAATGACTATATAAGTACCTTTCTCGATTTCAATTTATAAGCCAGACAATTTTTATTAATAAAATGTATTAATTAAAAAGAGCATACAATTTATAGTTCTTAAATTGGAAATTAAAAAAAATAATGATAAAACAAATTATAAAATATCCACTAAAATGTGTATTGAGCTACCTATAAAACAATTTTGGTGAATGTATATTTTAAAGGCAATAAAGATAAAACAAAATAATACTAAACGGGAAATGTACTAATATGTGTATGTACACTGAACAAGGTAAATAATTTTAACAATTTACAGTAGAAAATATATAAATATTTATATAATAAATATTTAAATATGGAATACCAAATATCATAATGCTGCATTAAATTGTTATTAAATACACCACAAACAATAAAACAAAGTAACTGATAACACTGCACGTGGATAATCGAAATCAATCATCACAAGCGTAAAATTATAAGATATAAATTATGCTGGTTTTTCATATTCACACATTGTAAATAAAAAAAATGTTTGAACACGTGTCTGCTAGTAGAATAAAACCGACTTTTGCCAATCCCCGAAAATACTAACACGGCCGAAATGATAACAGTATTGATTATACTGACAATAATAAATAAAAATATATTCTACGTAATATATCACTATTAAAAACAAGTGAATAACGAAAATATGTCAAATACGGCGAACATGTAAAATATAAAAACAATATGTTACATATTATACATAATGTTATATATTATAAGGTATGATTCGTATTTATTTATCAGTTACTATAACTCAATATGAGATAATTTTGCCTAAAAACTTGTTAACTATTTAATTTTTTATGCTACTCATTAACACCGAGTGATATGTATAATATATATAAGTGTGTTTTATGATAAAATACAATTTATAATTTATATGTCAAAAAAAAAAAATTTCTTGTAATCGTTTATTTTAATTATATATATAATTAAATTTGAATACAATTCAGTGTAGCGGAAATCAAAGTAAATAGATTAATAGATTATGTTAATGCAAAATACGATGACATTATAATTTCATTATTATGCAATTGTAAATTATTCAAAATAATAATAGTCAATTATAGATATTATGCAGTGTAACATTATGAATTGTTTAACGTTTGATTATTTATGAGTATTTGAATACATATTTCTTTTAAACTGATTGCTAAAGAAAAACCTAATACGCGTATCAAACATTTGCAATGTATTAAGATTACATTATTCAATACAGCTTCTGTAGTTCTTTAATAGGTATTTTAATTTAATGAAAATAATTTTATTTTTTATTATATTATACTATACTATGTCAATATAAAAATGTATTTATACACTTTATTTGTTAAATATAGACTGCGATTGATAGTATAATTGAAATTTTAAAAGAGCTATTGTATACATTGTATTATTATGCATGAAATTTAAACTAAATTTAAAAGGCAAACGAGACAAACTACTTTGAATTTTTTGAAAAGTATATACGATGATCAAATAGTGATGTATAAGCTAATTATTAAAATAATATATTGTATAAATAACAATATAATGTTAATTCGATAATCAGTTTATACCTATAAATCGAATTCCATTTTATTAATAATTTATTATTAAAATTTAACCTAACTAATTAAAATCCTAACATTATATTTATAATTAATTTTTATTTCATTGTATGTAGTAAATTTTTGTTACATTGTTTGGTACTTTGGTAGCAATTACACAAAATATTCACGATATCAAAATGAGTTTATTGTATCACAAAGTAAAAACATCAATAGCTTAGGTACCTAGTACTTACACCTAAAGAAGAAATAATACTATAATTTGTAAAACTGAATAATGCAATTTTTTTTTTTTTCAAATTAGTGGGTAACATATTATTATAATTTTGGTATTTTTATATGTTAAAATATTGACGGTATTGCAAGTATAAAAAATACTACATAATATATTAGTATTTTTGAAACTTAATTACAATATTCTAAACACGTTAATATATTTCAATAGTAATTTAACTTTGTATAAAATATCTAATTGATGTATTTCCTTTTGGAACAAACGACTATGGAGAAAAAACAATTAAATTGTCGTCGTCATTTTAAAACTACACGATTAAACAATACAAAATTCAACTAAAAAACACAGACATAGCGTAACTATTATATATACTGCTTATATTATAGAAAGTGAAAAACATACGATGCGTGTTAGTCGGGAAATAAAGTTTTAGTAGAATGAATTATACGAACTTTTCTTAGTACTCTGAAAAACAAAATGTCGGTTTTTATAAGATAAATCCTATATATTATTAAATATTATTAACACGTAATTTTATTTGTTCACTTTAATTTCATTATCATAGACAGTGACAAAATTGGAGGATGGTTCAAGGGAGAAAACTTATTATTGTAAGCCTCTAGATAGTATTTTAAAATCTCAGATGTCTAAAGAATTTTAACATTATGAATAATTATTATATTACATTAATATCATAATAATAATATTTCTTACACATTTAAAATATAATAAAGTTATGTTTGTTTTTTATATATAATTATTTTATGTCTCTTATTTTTCACTCACATTTTCCCCCATCAACAGATTTAATAAAGAAATTTTTTTTTTTTTGGGTGGTGGAAAATAATAATCCCTCTCGTTGGCGTTACGTGGACCCAATTCAAAGAAAATTCAATACAATCTAATATTAAACTGATGGAATTTAATATTATGCACGTTTTCCAGAAACACGAACAATGACAATAAACATTTTATATTATATAATATTATAAATTTTAATATAATAGTATTATAGGTACAATATAATACCAAAATTTCACATTAATAATATAATATTATTTAAATATAAATTATAGTGAAATAAAGTCTTTTTAAATACAAAAAAGAGCAATATTTTTAAATATTTAAACTATAATAAGCGATTCAACCACCATGTTTGTCCTTATTATTCCTTTAATTATGTATATTTTTAAAATTTCTTAGTGCTTAATGCTTATACATATTCTTAAGGCAATACTTTAATTACTCTACATTAGTATAATTATTTTAAAAAGATAGTCATACAAACTTCTTATTTTCAAATGAGAAATAACCTTTTTTAATATACTATATTATTAACTGGATTTTATTTTATGTTGATATAATATTTAATTAAAAATTTGTATAAGAAGTTTCTGAGCAATGAACTATTGAAAAAAGTTTTAAAAAATGATTTTGTCTAGTATTTATTAAAATTCAAATAATAATAGCCCCATACTTTATAAATCTATTATAATAAGTACTCCTTTTTTAACACGTAGTGTTATATTATTCTAAAACTGCTCATACAAATTTTGATTTGATTGCATAAACATTTTTAAAAAAAATTGTCGTGATAATAATTTGCAAGAATCAAAAATGATTCTTATTTTAAAATAGAAGTTTATATTATGACACTTATCATATATTACACTATATAATACGTATACTATCAAATAATATACAAAACATAAAAATGTAAAAATAATATCATTAAATGTATTCAATAACTCCAAAATTTTAAATTTAAATACATTCATTGAAAACGGAAAAATGGCAGCGATTCTGTTTAACAAATCATCTTGTCTTGTTTATAAATAAAAAATTAACCAATTCTCGGGAATAGTATGCATTTAGAGTTCTCTGTGACTGTGGATATGTCCTCGGGTATACATTTGTTTACTGCGTGTATAATATATAAGTCCACGTAAAAGTATGATATATATAGTTGAAAATTTATTTTAACCGCTGGAAAACGCGTACGATAAATAAAGTCTAATAGCTTCGCACACGATTTACTACTCAATGCCTTATTATTATCAAATAATTTATTGTTTCATAAATATACGTATAGTCGTATACACCGTTAAAATTGTGTAATATGAAGATATATTGATATTATTTTGAAGTTGATGAAAAAGTTACATATAATTAATATTATGCCATATTTTTAGTAAGGTACAAATTGCAGTATTTTAAGTATATAATTTTACTGTTGTTAAGGTTTTAAAAAATATTGTTCTCATTGAAATAAAATATAACTATACATATGTATGAATACCGACAGCACATAAATTAGCAATATTATAATTAGTTGTATTGACCGGTAAAGATCGATGTATTTTAAATGTTTATTTTTTTTAATCTCTAAAGAAAAAAATGTTTAATTAAACATTGGATATTGCTGTGTACATCGGCGATGAGTATCGTGCGTTTGATCTGCTTGAGAACCTTTCTACGAAAGTGTCATATATAATCGGCCATGAGAGAAAAATTCACTTCAGAAATCTACGCCACTTACTTTGAATGTTAGGCCCTGCGATTTATTGATCGTCGTCGCGAAATACATTCTGATAGAAAATTGCAACCTTTTAAATGAAAATGGAAAATCTACAGTAATCATATATTATACTTGTGAAATTAATGATAATATTTATCTAGCTGTAGTAAGCCGTAAGACATATATTATATAGCCTTATGCCAGTACAAAGTTACGATACTTTTAGATTCTGAAGTATAGCATTATTGGGGAACAATTTTTTAATGTTAGTTTATGCGAAGTCAACCCCGAATGACTGAGTGAATTCAAAAACTCAACTGGATAGGGAATGACTTCATCTATATCTAAATCTATCTGTATCTATGGACTTTTATGTTTTATATTCGATAGTAACTTTTTGTGATATTGCTTTGTCGATTTCCTTTGCCGCTTGGTTTTTTATAGCTACTATTGTATGCTCATAAACCAATCAGAGCCTTTTCTATTAGATACTCAACACTGGATAAACATTGTCATTAAGTTGATCAAAACTTTTGACGCAAGTTCCCAAACTATCGGTATTAAGAAAGTAGAAAAACACAAAACTTACACGGTGTTTTATTTATAGTACAATTGGTGAACGGCCGACAGACGTGATACCGATACGTGTATTGATTACACAATTAAGCGGACAATAAATAAAATAAATAGATGTAACAGTAAATTCCAAATAACAAAAAATTAAATTTAAAAAGTTTATAAAAATTAATAAAAAAAAAAACAGACATAAAATATCATTTACGGGAAATACGCAGCTAGTTAGTATTATTTATCAAATAACTCAAGTTATCCCTACAATTTATTGTAAGAAATAGTTTAAAAAAATCATCACACTATTTATCCAGTAGTCATTAGTTAAATTTGATAAGTTATGCATAATATGAATATTTTTGTGTATTAATGTAGACATGAATATAATAATTTTAGATACTTATAATTACTTTACATTAAATATGCATAACTTTGATGCACAATAAGATACTATATGATGACGTGCGGCAACTTCGAAAGATATTTTTAGTTTGATCATACTTAACATATTAAAAATTTGTGCTTGTTATAATATTTTTATGAATACATCCCACCGACTGTGATATTGTTTTATATCATGTAATTATACATAGAACGCGCGTGTATTATTTATATAGAAAAATTAAATCGAAATAAACTACAATTGTTTTGAGTCGATTAATTTATTAGAAGTTTTAAGTTCTTACGTTTAACTGGAAGAATAAATTTTTTTGTACTTTTATATATTATCCAAAATTATAAAAATAAAAATCAGATTAAACTAGTAACTATACTACCTATTCTAACTCTGCACGCGTGACCGATGGAAATCCAACTAGTTCCTACGTGGCAATAAAACTACGAGCGTAAAATATTTTAATACACGAGTATACAAACACCATAGCACCTATATATGGTATTATGATATTAAAGTGCTCTTAAACTTTATTCCGCATAGGTGTGTGTTCAACTTCGTGTTTTGTCTGTTCGAGTCGGACGAGCTTTGATTACTATTATTATTAATTTACGACGAAAACGCCTACCGCGTGTATAACCCATTAAGTCGTTGAATACCCAGTATTCGTATACCTGCGATTTATAAATGTCCTTTGAAATAGGATATATATATTTCAAAGTGAGAATTGGAGTTTATAATAATGTAATATAGCATTTAAGAGTCACATGCGTAAAATTCAAAGTTTTAATATACAGCGCGATCTCATTTATTTGCTAAATTTTTTTCATTTTTCATTCGCGGTTCCAACACCATATTATAATCACGCTATTCTTAGGTGTGCGAGTGTAGTATTGAATGTAATCGTAAAATTTAATATAGTTATTAATAATGAATCAGATACCCAGAGTTGTAGACTCAGTGAAAATATAAAAGGTGGCTGCACTGCACTTTTTATTAGGACTTCGGATTAGAACCCTGGTTTTTTTTTTAATTATACGCATACATGATAATTAAAAATAATTAATAATTAAAATCAGAAAAGTTCTGCTTTACCCAATCTTAAAAAAAAGGTTTGTATTTATTTTGTAATTAGCTATTCTTCTCATGTAAAAACTTCTCTAATTGAAGAATTTTTCATTCTGTGAATCAAATCCGGGTTTTTTCATACACATAATAACATTCAATTATTGTTGAATATACTTACCAAACAGCTGATTGTTCAATAATAAAAAATAATAATAATGTATTTATTCTTTTATTCTGTAAATATTTTTCTAAACGAATAAATTATTGACCATTCAACAAAGAAGCCATATTCATAGAACAAACATGATAAACTTCAATAGTTCAATACTGCTAAAATAGGAGTGTTGAGTTGTCCTTTAGTTTTTATTACCATCGTTATTTTAGTTAAAGTTTTTAAAAAAAACCCTATTTTTATATTTATAATATTTAGTATAAATTATATACATAAATGTATATTAGTATTATATTGCTTATATCATAAATACGTATATAAATGGTGTATTTTTATAGTATCTAATTTATAACTTATATTATTAATATATTACTTACTTATTTTTTTTTTGTCATCATATCAACATATTTTGTCAAAGACATAATATTAAAAATACAAAATGATGTTAATAAAACATAAGACCAAGAGTAATTTTATCTCTGATTCCACGCAGAACATTATGGTTAACAGAACGTGTTTGTATAAAATCATTATTATTTTCATGTAAAAAATGCTTGTTAATTCTAACTCACTTATTCGTTTTCAGGCAATACTATAGAAAACACTGTCTTTTTAATTAATGTAATTATTATAATTTCATGAATATTTAAAATGTTAATGATATAGTATTACTTTGAAACATGGACTGGATTTAATCAAAACCGGGAATTTTCGTGTCTTTTAAAAATAATAATTAGCAACATGACGTGAACAAAAAATTGATGCACCTATAATAATAATATTATGTAATTCTGGCATATGTGTAAATGAAATAATAATAAAATCATGTGAGTATTGTAATATCATAACAAATACAGATATTAAATATACGAAATCGTGTCATTAAACATTTTATTAATCATTATTTCATCATTTTAATAATTTAATATCACTCAAAATAATATTTTTTTAAACTAATAAATAATTTTATTTTTATTTAGTATCTACCTCCATATTTTATAACTCTAAATAATAAGAATAACCATTAACATTATGACCATTTAAAATAATAACGGTTAATTAACCATAATAGTTTAACGTTTAGTGGGTTGGAAGATAAACGTATTTTAAAGATAATAAAGATAAACAAGTTTATAAAACAGTATAGGTACGTGGTTTAAAGTTTAAAAACAACAAAAAAAAAAAAAATATGACTACTTTCATAGTTATTAGTTTATTACTGGGTTCAATTAAAAGCAATCGTTCTGTTATAGCAGTATACAATTTCAGTGTAGTAAATTATATTTTCTTAAACTTTATTATACTTTATCGTGTCCAATATTGTTTTACATCGTAAATCATTAAATATATTATATAAGAAAAATATCAATACAAAGATATTTAAGAAAAATAACTTTAGAATTATTGCAAACTTATTTCATGTATTAAATACCTATATATTTGTCTATGTATATTTTTTTCTGTTTAAGTGAATATAAATAAGTTAGTTATACTATATAAAATATAGTTATATATATATATATATATATATATACATTCATGCATAAGTATTCATTATATTATTATTGTTTTATTGTTCTACTAAAAATAATAAAATTAAACGTAATTTTTACATTATAAATTATAATACTATTATGTAATCAATTAATGATGAAAAAAAATAACACAAATATAATTTCCTATAAACTCTTAGAGTAATCCATGATATTATTAAAGTCTATTATCTATAAATTATTAAGTGTTATAAAATAATATAATATATTCATATTTCAATGCATACATAGTCCTACTACACTATAGCAAACCTATGGCACAAGTGTGTGAAATTACACGTTGGCTATATTTTTATGGCAACAAACATTTTTTTATTATATTGTTTAATCTTGCGTTTAGTGAAAAAATGCCAAAAAAAAATATTTTTTTATTTTTAAAAAATAAAGTCATCAATTATAAAAGTTTGGAACTCACTGCTTCCAGGATAAATAATTTTTTTTTTCTTTTAAAAAAGTGGTTCATTCCAAATAAACTCAATTTTGCATCAACTTACATTATATTAGGTATATAAAAGTTTATTTTCCACGGCGTATTATTTTATCCAAACATATAATCCAGACAGAGAAATAATACATTGTTGGATGGAGCTAATTTCTAAGCTTATTTTCTTGTTTTTTATTCAAACGTCTAAGACTGATAAAATACAAATCTACTATTAAAATAATTTCAGTAAACTTTTTTAAGACACCCATCACCCTTGTAGGAAATTGTTTATAGGTACCTATATGAATATATTACTGGTACGTGATTTTTTTTTTTTCTAAGACCGATTACAAAGTTTTGGCGCGTGACCCGAAAAGGTTCACTGCCAATGCTAATTATGTGTAGTAAATCTGATGGTCGGAAATTAAAAATAAAAATCACAGGAATTTATTGAAACATCTGATATCAAAAATAATTGGCATCTAAATGTTGGATTCGATTTAACTAAAAGACTGTTAATATTCGTAGACTAAAAAAGTTGATATTCGTTGCATTCGATAACGCGTAATACTGCAGCTAAGTTGAATGTATGATCACTTTCATTTAAACGCGTATTAACTGACGTTCTCAGAATGGTTCTCCTTCATATTTTATTTGTGGATCAGGAATATAGTATTTTAAGTCTACAGAATCGGTTCCAGCTGATGTGATTAATCTATTATACACATACATATAGATATATACGTAATACATTCCACGAAGCTTATAATTCCAGAATATATGCTTTGTTAAATTATATTACATAACGTATATTACAATACTCGAGTGTGTCACAGGCTTAGGATGAGCTATGCATCGTTACCTATTTGTTAGTATATTATCGTTTTAATAGAACTTCCGAGAAATAATAAATAAAATATGGGCTCGGAACGATTCGAACGGATTTTGAAACTTAAAATATTATATCGCCATTTTAGTATATATATATATAATGTCTTACGAGACATTTTAAATTTAAAATAAAATTTTTATAAATTAAGGTTATTTTTTAAAACGATTTAATATTTTTGGATATACATAATTCTTATTAATATTATAATATTAAATCAAATATTTACGTTTTTTTATCAATTATTAATTAACATTGAGAAAATTTTAATTATAGATAAATAAATTATAATATTTGTAACAAAATTTAACTCAACTTTTTAATTATCGTAATAATATTCTAATCTGATTATATTATACTTTAATTAGAATTGTGCAAAGTTTGGCTTTAAATCAACTTAATAAAGTATGATCATTATTTAAATTTACCCAACACGCATTTAAAATATTACATTTTAGTTGTGTATTCGTAGACATGTTAAGCTTTTAAGATAGACCCATCTGTGTGCTTAGTGATACAATCGAAAGTTATTATTGATCGAAACTTTAGTACTTAAGTAACTAAATAATTAAATCTATTGTCTCAAGTCTTGAAATATTTCCATCTACATATAAATGTGATTGAAGTAATCTAATTTGTTTGAATTTGTATTTTAGTTATGTAAAATTATAATTTATGTTAATTAAAAAAAAAAAAAAAAAATTAATTCCTCATATAGCACTATATTATTATGCAGGTGTATTGTACATTTACTAGAAGTATTTACATATTAGTTTCATCGCATTTAATTGTATTAGTTTTAAATAAATTATTACAATTATAGTATTTATTATTTTTCTACGATACATCATGATATATTTGTTTTTCTATAAATAGTATTAATAATACAATACTATGATAATGAATTAATTTATAATATAGAAAACATTATATTTGAAAATATCAGTATCTGTATAAAATATAATAGTATACTTACACCAAATTTTAAAATTTCCGCGAAGAATATTTTTGAATTACAACAAAATAAATAAAATCCTAGTTATTTTTTGTTTAATTACCTATTTTTTTTTTTTCTAAGACCGATTACAAAGTTTTGGCGCGTGACCCGAAAAGGTTCACTGCCAATGCTAATTATGTGTAGTAAATCTGATGGTCGTAAATTAAAAATAAAAATTACAGGAATTTATTGAAACATCTGATATCAAAAATAATTGGCGTCTAAATGTTGGATTCGTTTTAACTAAAAGACTGTTCATATTCGTAGACTAAAAAAGTTGATATTCGTTGCATTCGATAACGCGTAATACTGCAGCTAAGTTGAATGTATGATCACTTTCATTTAAACGCGTATTAACTGACGTTCTCAGAATGGTTCTCCTTCATATTTTATTTGTGGATCAGGAATATAGTATTTTAAGTCTACAGAATCGGTTCCAGCTGATGTGATTAATCTATTATACACATACATATAGATATATACGTAATACATTCCACGAAGCTTATAATTCCAGAATATATGCTTTGTTAAATTATATTACATAACGTATATTACAATACTCGAGTGTGTCACAGGCTTAGGATGAGCTATGCATCGTTACCTATTTGTTAGTATATTATCGTTTTAATAGAACTTCCGAGAAATAATAAATAAAATATGGGCTCGGAACGATTCGAACGGATTTTGAAACTTAAAATATTATATCGCCATTTTAGTATATATATATAATGTCTTACGAGACATTTTAAATTTAAAATAAAATTTTTATAAACTAAGGTTATTTTTTAAAATGATTTAATATTTTTGGATATACATAATTCTTGTTAATATTATAATATTAAATCAAATATTTACGTTTTTTTATCAATTATTAATTAACATTGAGAAAATTTTAATTATAGATAAATAAATTATAATATTTGTAACAAAATTTAACTCAACTTTTTAATTATCGTAATAATATTCTAATCTGATTATACTATACTTTAATTAGAATTGTGCAAAGTTTGGCTTTAAATCAACTTAATAAAGTATGATCATTATTTAAATTTACCCAACACGCATTTAAAATATTACATTTTAGTTGTGTATTCGTAGACATGTTAAGCTTTTAAGATAGACCCATCTGTGTGCTTAGTGATACAATCGAAAGTTATTATTGATCGAAACTTTAGTACTTAAGTAACTAAATAATTAAATCTATTGTCTCAAGTCTTGAAATATATCCATCTACATATAAATGTGATTGAAGTAATCTAATTTGTTTGAATTTGTATTTTAGTTATGTAAAATTATAATTTATGTTAATTAAAAAAAAAAAAAAAAAAAATGAATTCCTCATATAGCACTATATTATTATGCAGGTGTATTGTACATTTACTAGAAGTATTTACATATTAGTTTCATCGCATTTAATTGTATTAGTTTTAAATAAATTATTGCAGTTACCTATAGTATTTATTATTTTTTTACGATACATCATGATATATTTGTTTTTCTATAAATAGTATTAATAATACAATATTATGATAATGAATGAATTTATATAGAAAACATTATACTTGAAAATATCAGTATGTGTATAAAATATAATAGTATACTTACACCAAATTTTAAAATTTCCGCGAAGAATATTTTTGAATTACAACAAAATAAATAAAATCCTAGTTATTTTTTGTTTAAGTACCTATTTTTTTTTTTCAAAATTGAAATTAAAATATTTATAAATTATATCGTGTTATATATTTTTTTTAAATTTTTCAGTTTCAGTAAAAAATATTTATGAGGAACATTGTATTACAAGTCTTTGTTATAAAACATAAGCATATAATAAAATAAATATAATTATAAACCTTATAGTACTTCGCATTGTTTTTATCATTTAATTCATGACAGATCTTTTTTATCGAATCGTAAAAGACGATTCAATTCGATTTATGAATTATTAATCATTTGAAAACACATCAAAAATATCATTGGAAGATAATAATAATATTATCATTACAATGGTTAACCTAATTATAACCCATTACCCAAAAGTGGTGTATTGATTTCAATTCTTCCCAAATACAAATGTAAAATAACCTATAATCTGAAATCGTAAGCTACTCGAGAAATTATGACAATTAAACGTGGGGGTATTAAATACAAATATAATATTATACTAATATACGCCAAAATTACATTGTAATTCCGTAGAAATCGAATATACACGAATCCTTTCATCTCACAAATAACCCTACAGTTTTATTCGTGATTTAGAGAGGAATTAAGCAAATAAAACGAGATTATCTACGTTCAAAATTAGAATTCACGTAATTTTCCATTATTTGTTAACTGTGCAATAAATTGAACACTATAATGATATAATCATGGTATGATACTTATTTACCACAAAAGTATCGCTGTTTACACGATCTGTCGTACAGCTATATTAACCAAGGTGATATTAAAGTAGCTATTTATTTATTGTGGTGCGGAGGTTAGGCGACGATTGAAGAAGGTCTAACCTAACATTAAGAGAAATTTATTTTCAATAAATTTATACACTTTTGGGATCATTGAAAGTTATATAATAATAATATTAAATATGGCATAATAATATTTTTAGAGACAAATCGTTTATTTATTTTTATTATTACAAATGTATATAACTTATATATTCAATATACAATTTTAAACATAACAAAATACGATAGATCAATACACCAAAATTCGTCTCTGGTATTCAGTAGGTGTTGCAATATTCAGTCAATGCCAAGGTAAAATTCAATTTTTCTGCAAAAAAAAAAAAAAAGAAAACCCCTTTCATTTCTGTATTAACTGTAAGAATTTTTTTATAAATATATAAATATTTCAAAAAATATTATATTAAAAAATTAAACCTAACAAATTTTTTCTATGAAATTTATTTCAAAATAAAAAATTGATTAAATTTATATATACTTTTGCTCTCGTATCATTATTCTTCTAAAAAATTAGCTTATAATAATATTATATACCTAAGTGAAATGAAGTCTATTATAAAATATTAAATACAGTGAGCTGTGGTAAGATTATACTTTATATCTATTGTCAAGTTATACATTTAAAACATATTATGTCATAATACTAAAAAACGTCGAACGGATTGTATTTTATTTATTTATGAACGAGTATTATTATTTTTAATGCCTGTGAGACTTGATAGAGATTATTCGATAAATATATCTACAAAATACTACTGTATAGACCGTTACAGAGTCAAAGTTTATTGACGCAACATATATATGACTTAAACACGTAATCTTTTAGTGAAATTAAATAATAAACAATTGTCGCCGTGTATTGTAGTAAACATTTTGTGGTGAAGGACATCTAAACCAGATACATGGAGTCATCGCTAAGTATCAAAGCGCTTTGAATCCGGGCTGGAATACTATATAATATTATAGAGCTTTAAAAACTACGAAACCGAGTGATGAACAAACACGCTATAGAAGTACGTAATTCCTGAGGGGTAGGGAATTTCCGTGTCGAGGATTTGTGTCGTCCTAAGGATTATATGTACAATAGTGGTCTAGTATATAGGGGACGGGTTGACGGGAGAGTAGTGTTGGAAGTAGAGAGGGGACGGAGGAGACGAATATTTAAGTAGCAGCTGAGAGTGCCGTATACAGATTGTCGTGGCGATAAAGGCGAGGCCAACGATACGTTTCTCATCTTGTTCTTGGCCGGAAGGAAGAACTATCTTTTGCTGTGGGAATAAAAAAAGAAAATAAATAAGACGAGTAAAATAAAAACAACGGTCGTGGAAAATTGGTAGTTTTTGTGAGTGGTATTTTTATTTTATTCGATCAACAGTGCCGCCACCAAGCGGCCATCGTCGTTCCGTTCTTAAGATATTTTTAATTTGATTTTACCCTTCCACGACTACCTTCCCGTCTGTTATTTTTCCCCGACAAAACGATTATAAAACGGACCCCATAGACGAGGGTGGTAAAACTAATTTCCGACTTTTCCAATATATTTTTACTCTCTTTCCATATTTTCATGTCGTCACAGACGATGCTGCATCCCTCGTTAAATTCGCTGCATCGAATCCCGGCGCTCACTTCAATTCAATCCTATCCGAATATCCGTGTGTCATTAATTTCCTCTTCCCGTTTTCTTTAAAATATCGGTGGAAAAATAAACGCTAATAAATTAAATATACGAGAGATGTGCTGTGCGCATTTGGTACCGCTCAATGTTCAGCTCTAGACCTAATCCAATTATATATTTAGAGTTTCGTCAAACGTATAAATGTGAATCGCATTATTATTAATAGCAACTATTATTATGGTGGTCTGAGGATAATAATATTATTCACGATTCGGTTGTGACGTACAACTTTTCTTCGTAATTAATATTATACATACACAAAAAGAGTGAGTGATCCACCCACGATATTATTATTTGATAACTGTTATTTTAATGGTAAACTTATGTGTTTTCAAAATAGTTTTTTTTAACATCAGTGTAAGTCATTACAACTAAATTATTGAAAAAATTAAAAAAAAAAATAATATACTCTATTTTCTATTAGATTTTTGAATTTCAACTTTTTTACATCAATTTAAATTTATTATTAAACTGGTAATTAATTATTATTAATTTACAAATATTTCAATATTAAATGAGTGGGGTAAAGTAGTTGCATAGAGATGCAGGTATACTACACTACACTATATGTATATTTGTGGTTTGCTCGTTTAAAATACAACTGATACAACTGATACAACAATATGCAAAGTATATTAATTTAATTGTAATCATTTAATAGTACAATAATAATATGTAAATACTTTTCGTTATATGAACAACAATTTTTCATTTAATTGCTTATAAAACACTTAGTCGTTATGCTATTTGTAAAATAATTAAAATACATATAAAACAACAAAATATTATAAAATATACTAATATATAAATTATTTTTATACACATCATTGGTATCATAATATTCATCTTACTGTAATGTAAGGGTAATTTTTTTATACTCCATATAAATAATTATTGGTTTAATAATAATACGACACAAGCTGCTTACAACTGTGTAATGAAACAAAGCATATAATCATAATGTGAACTGTTCATGATATAAATTATAATATAGTACGTGTTAATACACATTTGTAAAAAGGTCTCAAATTTAGGGAAAATTTACAACGAGGATCGTTAAAAGATTTTACAAATAAAGATGCATTTTATACAATTATTTATTTATTATTGGTATTATTGACATATACAACTGTCAAGTGTTAATACATATACAATACCATAATTTAATTTCCAACATCCTATGGTCTCCACACGATAACATTATAATATTCCTATGCAAATATCAATATATAATCAAATATTATCATTAATAGTTACTAATTAGACAAACGTATTATGCTTGAAATATTACTGAGTGCTTATAAACAATTTTTATTTTATTGTTATGCAACATTAAATTATAATCAGGTGCCTGTTTAACTTGAATAGATTAATAATTATAATTATAATATATAATTGTTTGCTGTAAATTAAAAACAAATTTAAAGTTAATATTATTTATTTATGTTTTTGTTATTGTTAGCTATTAGCATGTATACTGAATTAATATTTTAGCAATAGCAACCATAAGTAGAAGTGAAAAAGATGAATCACACTTTATCGTTGCTCACCATCATAGATTCATTTCACTTATATTTAAGTACACGGTTTTTATCGTTTTTTGGATAAATATTATAGTAGCAACACAATGAATCGATTTTAATTTTATAATTTAATTGAAGATTTACGTTCCGTTCATGCACATTTTTGTACAACTACACGACATTATCTACACTGCAACACGTCAAGCTATTTATTACCACAAAATCCTATATAGTTTTACGTATACCACTTACGATTTACTTAAGCACTATCCTCGAGTTATAAATGTTCTGTAATACGAATACAAATTCGTTTACATTTGTCGAAACGAATATCATAATAATACACATGTGCTATTATAGATCTTAATTGATTAATATTATTAGTCTTTTGTACCAAAATGTAAATTCTATTAAGAAATTAATTGACATAGTACATATTGTTATTAATTGACGTAGGACAAGCATTTTATTCGTTTTAAAAATAGCGTTAGTTATCTAAACAGCCAAGAATAATTTAAAGAGAATATCATTTTATATTTTGGCATACATTTAAGCCAATTATTGATAATTAAATAAAAATTTAATTTATACCATTTAGTAAAAATTCATCATAAATTCTTATTTTACTATAACCATTACAATATTGAGCAAAAATTTAAATTCAGAAAGACTTGCAAAATTAATAAAAATACTCTTTCAAGAAATTAAGTAACATCTAAAACTTATATTTTTTTTAATAAACTGAAAAATGTTTAAAATGTAAATTCGTAACAAATTATCTTCGCGTCTACATCTAAATTTTTAATATTAAACGCAGTAGCTGATTTGTATTTATTTTGAAAAATTTGTAGTATCTAGATTATTATACATTAACATATTTTCTATCGTTACTTTACGTGATGATATCTAAATATTATTTTTATTATTATAAATGATTTTATGTCTATCTAGTTGAATATATACAATTATTTGTATTTAAAACATATTTCGTATAAATATTAATTAGTTTAAATAAGAACTGTATTGAGATGGTATTATATATTAAGTGGTAGATATATTTTCTGGATCTTTTTAAAGCGTATTTTATACTATTATTATTTTACTAAATATCAAATTTAATTATTTGTACCTAATACAAAACTATGATTATCACTATACTACCATTAAATACTAATATAATTAATTAATTATATATACTCTTTAATCTGGTATTTGAGTATTATTTGTTTGGAAAATAAATCAAAATAATGATGTTAATCTGTTAAATAAATCAAAGAATTAACGTGACAAGTAATAAGTAATTAACACTTAAATAATGCTATTTAAATGAATCAAGTGATTATTATCGCAGTATAATCCAATGCGGGTACTGTATTATAAGATATTGAACGATTAATGATGAAATGCAAAACTTTGAAATAATTAAAAATATAAATATAGTATATCGAATACATACAAACTCATTCGAATAGATTAATCAATAATAATTATTCATATTTACAGTTGACACTCGAGTATGCAATTTTAAGTTCATAACGCATAATGCTATATAGTATCTACAAGTTCAAACATTAAACATATATTTTTTTTATATTTTAGCGACATGTAGAGCGTATATTACTATCCTTTGAATATTATTTATTGAATAAATATTATTTTGTATGTTTTGAAATAGTCTATAATTGTTGTGATTATATCAGCATACTAATTACGTATACATTACCTTGATGATTCCATATAAATAAAATAAAATCAAAATTGATGATGTTTAATGTTCTGGGTTTTCCATATTCCCGGTCTACTGGTTTAATGTACAATTTGAACACACTCAGAATTAATGTTAGGTTATCAAATTGTCTCTCCGTTTTAATAAAACCAGACACTCTAGTCCTCGTTTGCTCAGATAGATATAGTATGGATAAAACATTAATGATTTTTCGAATTTATAGTTATTAAATATGTGATGATTGCTTTGAACATAATAATACGAGTAAACTCTCATTCCTAATTATTTTTGTGCTGTACGATTTGGATTATACGGCACATTGTATAGGCAATTTCGATACATGGTGGTTTGCGTGGTTCGTTTCGGTTAATTATACGTCATGACAATAATATTATCATCTCAGACAAAGCTCGGTACGGTATGTAACATGTAATTTCACTGCTAATAAAATACTTTAACCATTAATCAGCTGATTAGACGGTCTAGGATAATATTCACGTATTGGAAGACCATCATCGGGTCAAAAAATCATTATTATTTGTGTTCGATAAATTAGTAGGTAATTAATTAAGTTATTAAATTATGAACGATATAATACCCAATTATTATTACCAAAAAGAATAATAATTTTAATTTTATAGTTTCATGCTTTTAATTTTTGAAACCAATACCAATAAAATGTTTATGCTCTGAGGAGTATAAAATATTATTATATGTTTTATTATTTATTATAAATGGTTGTTATTTTTATTATGCTAAAATTATACCAAAACCAATTATATTATTTTAAAGATGTATTAATAGTTGTAGTAGCAAAACAGTTATTCGTAGAAAGTATTAAATGATATTTATTTCTAGATCTAAATTCCGTAGTATACATTGCAGATCCTGTTTTGGGTGAAAATGTGTTTCCTGGGGATATTATTTTTTTAGTTCGGGGAAAACCTTCTGTAGTCAAAATCCCGAATTATTATTATTATTATAAGTCTTTGAGTAACTATTTACAGTGCATTATTTTCTTCGAAAAGCTAAAATTCCCCAAACGGGTTATTTTAGCCAGTAAATACTTTTGAGATCTATTGTTTTAAACCCACCTTTACAGAAATAACTACAATAGATCTAAAATAAACCCGTAACAACTGGAATAAATTATAAATTATAATACAATATAGTCTCAGTAGATCCAAATTATTTGTTTATTATAATAATATTATCATGCTGTTTATATCCCCGAAAAATGATATTGAGGAACTAGTAAATACTAGTAAAAATAAAACATAATTGTAAAACTAAAATATTGTTATAACTCTAATCATCATAAAGAATGCGTAATTGACAGATATGTAAACTATATAAATATGAATGAATTTTTATATAAAATATTATATATTTTTTTATTATATAATATAAAATATATAAATTATAAAAATAAAATGTGTGGATATTACTCAGATGTATAATAGTTTTAAGTATTCATATATTATGTAGTTGTTAAATAAGTGACTATTAAAATTTAATTAAATACAATGAACATATAATTTTTTAATATTTTATAGTTTCATGAAGTATTTTTTAAAACTACTGTGTACTTTCTTCTTTTAAAGTATCGACTAGATCCAATTTTCTACTAGAAACCACTGTTGGATAAAGAAAATAAATCGTTTTTAAGGTGATGACAGGCACACAAAAAACACTTATTGTTGTAAAACCAAATACATTTATTACTTCGCTGAAATCTTAAATTTAATAATATACTTGAAATGTAAATTAATATATTTAGTAAAAATGTATTGCAAACATAAATATTAAATAAGTCTTTTTAATATTTAAATTTTTAAATTATGATAGATTTATTATTACTAATTTTATACTAATAAATAAAACACATAAGTGCAACTTACTTAAGTTAATAAACTAAAATTAATTCGACATAGACTTATTAACTACAATAATATATAATATATTATTGTAATACTTGAGTCATAAATCAATAAAAGTATCTAAGATTTGTACATGTAACCTGATTGTAAATTTTATCCTGATTTCGATATTGTCACGTTTTTTATGTTTTATTGAAATTTAAAATATGGATCTGTAATATATAATTGTGTTTGAGCACACACACACTGAGTTGATTTGTTTTCTGTGTCATGGTCGTCATTTTATGTTGTGTGAAAGACTCTTTCGACATTGATATTTAAATTATTATTACTAGCTACATCATGTTTAATACGTTATAATATATTATAGTCCCAATACCACTGCATACCCCTTGCTCTTGACGGCTGTGTTTCGTCTTAAAAATAACGTTTGGATTTATGTTTCAGTTTCACGTTGTACCGATGCATAATATATCACATTTAAATTTATGGTAATAATTTATTCATGGTTTAATCCGGTGGTAAACTTTTTAAGCCGAAAAAAATATTTAATATTCAAACAAAAACACGGTTCTTGAATAATTGGTGTTTTAAATCCGAGAGATTTGCATGATTTTTTTTTTTTTTTTTGCTACGTATGCATGGAATGAAGGTGTTTTAATATTAATTACGATCCGGATAAATGTTGACTAGTTCAACTATGTTGGACAATTTTTTTTTTTTTTTGATCTTAAATAAATGTTTTTTAAATAACAGTTGTTATGTTCCGTTCACGATGATGCGAATAACAAATTAATGTGGTATTTTTTTCTCAAGTACTGATTAAAAAAATTGTATATTATTTTGTATTATATTTTTTTTTATGTATAATATAAAATATTATACAAATATATATAAACTAAATTATAAAGCCTATAAATTATGATTTAGTTCAACTATATGAGAGTAAATTTAAAATCGGTATTTTATCGATCGCAATCCTAATGAATAAAAAAAAAATTATAATTAAAATACATAAAAACAATATTATGGTAGGCGATTACCAAAATGGATGAAAAGCACTCGCTTCGCTGCATAAAAATGAAGGATTCATTTTATTTCAAATTATTAATAGATGAATTTAGTATGATAATATAATTGAAAGTTATAAATTATTGGTTTATTTGATAATTTTGCTAAATTTTAATTTCTCCATATTTTTTCGAGACTTGAGTAAAAAAATATGTCTCAATAGTTGATAGTGACTTTTACTACTTTATTTTGAGTTTATTTTTTGGTAATTAATTTTTTGCTTAATAATTAATCATTTACTTAAATTCAATTTATGTACAGCAATATTGATGTTTAAACAAATTTTTTTTTTAATTTATGTTATTATGAGTTCTATAATACTCATTCACGAATAAATTATTATGGTAAAATTGTCTGTGTACAGTGTATACTAATTATATATTATACAATTATATTTTTTTTACTATTTTCATTTAACTTATTAAAATATAATATTACTTAGTAAAAAATGTATAATTTATATTACCTATGTTATAAATAATTCCAATTATAGAAAGAAAAATAAATTTAAATTTGTTGCAATAACTTAACCTAATTTGTTGATAATTATATTAGGTATCAAGGTTTTAAAATCCAATTTTAACGGTTTTTTTTTTAATTTTACTTTATCGATTCTAATCAAAATGTTCATATTATTATTATATTGTTATTACATTGTATTAAAATTATTATAATTATTTAGTAATTTATAATAAAACTAATACTAAAAATATATTAATCTGTCAAAATATAATGTGCCTAGTCATAATATTCGAACTATACAGATATTTATGTAGGTACTTCAAATTTTGTTAATTTACAAAACTCCCTTATAATTGATATTAGGTATACAAAGTTATTATTTTATATATTTTTTCTTGTAACTATTTATTTAATATTTACCGTTATTTATTTTATAAAAGTTTTCGTTTTAAATGTAGGTTCTTTTTGAAGTTTCAAACAAGACTTGATACATTTATCCTCATTTTGTTTCCATAATGATTGATGATTACTGTTATCATAATAATAATAATAATAATAATAAGTCATAGCCCCAAATATACTATAAATTAATACAGTGCAATAGTTATTTATAGTTTTTATAGTATAGACTATAGAGTAAAACTATATCGAAACTCTTCAAGCTTTAAAATGTTTTACGGTACCTAGGTACCTAATTATTGAATTTTATGTTTTAAAACAATTATTAATAATATATTTATTTTAAATATTTTATTTGAATAATTTAATAACTCAAAATCAATGTATTTAAATAAAATTAATATAAAATATAATAAAACGTATTATAATATATTATAATAGGTAGTTATATATTTAGTTTAATTTAAAATAATAACGATAATATAATAACACAATAGTATTAAATTTAAATCATAGTTAAATTTTTAAAAACTTAGCGTAACTTAAGCTTAAACTTAAGCGTAAACTATATGCAATGTTTGAGTATAAATCAAATTAAATATACCTGTACTTTGAAAACATTTCCTAAGACTTGAAATTTTAATAATAATATTCGTAATTACACCATATTATTTCACGTTGAAAAGGACACTTTATAGAAACTATCCACGCCACGTATTTTAATTACTATAAAACAATAATTAAATTATTAAAAACAAGATTTTATTTTGGAATCACAATGCTATTTAATAGAATGAAAAGAAAAAATATCCATAGCCGTAATTAATTGTACCAAATATTTCATTAATAATTAAAATCGAAATAAGCTTCATAACGCCTAAATAATTTAATATATATTTTATATTGGATTTCCTTTTATACTTTACAGGTAGTCGCAGTCATATCCGTGTTTTTTATATGTGTGTCCGTACTGTCGTTTGCACTGAAAACTCATCCTGACTTACGAGTAGCTACACTGAGAAATGTAACCGTACCTAAGGATCGACCGCCAGCCCCGGGTGAGGATCCACCGATGGAATGGGTACTCAGCAAGGATCGTACTGATCCTCACGAGGCTTTTTTCTATGTAGAACTTGTTTGCAATGTTTGGTTCACATTCGAACTTCTCGCTAGATCTATAGTAAGTACTAAATACACTACACTAAACACTTAATAAAAAAAAAAAATAATTTTAAGCGTTTAGGCATTTTACAAAAAACGACTATTTTTGTGTTTTATACAAGTGGATTTGTAGGGCGTTTGACATACAGAAATGTGTCCTATAGGCTATAGATAATGGATTGTTTTGAATTATTTATTATTTTGAACTGTAACAAAAAACAATATCAGTTATGTGATGTAAACAAAAAAAAATATACATAATAGTCATGTATTTTAAGGTATATAAAATGCATATACGTAGAAAACGAACTCTCTTCCTACATTAACTAGAAGTCTGAAGTGATCTGTGCATAATTCATACAAGAGATTTCAAATAACAACACTAAATTTTAAATTTTGAAGTGGTTGATATCGAAGTTATAGGCATACTGACCGTATAGGTACTGCAGGCTATAATATTTGGATCGATAATCTAAACGTTTAATACATTTAATAAATAAGTTGATAACGAAAACAATAGTACCTATCCCAATATCCCGTATTCTGGGTTTTTAAATTTCTTATTAATAATTTTTTTATTATTACAATAGCATAATAAACATATAAAAAACTCACAGCAGGAATAAATGAAAAAAAAAAAACAATGAAAAAGCAAAAATTAATTGGTTTATTTGGAATAGAATGGCGTGAAATTTCTATCTCATATAAATCATAATTTATAAAAAATGAAGCGCATGCTTTAAAATTCGAGCCCTATTAACAGTATAGTTATTACAAGTAAAAAGTAAATATTTATTAATTAATTGAATACATTTTATTAAATAAACGGTTCGATAAATGATTATCAAAACATAAATTGTTGATTAACATCCCTTATTGTTATATTACAATATAAGAAACCTAAATGCAAAATACAAATATAATAATAAGGGATGTAATAACAATAAAGCTATTTTTATTCAAATTGCCATAAGCTACTGAATATTGTAAGATATATAGGATTTTTGTATGACGTTTTAATAAAAAAAAAAATATATAAAAATCATTTATTTATGTAGTTAAATGATAAAAAATAACGATTGTTGGTATTTTTACATTAATATAACAGTAAATTAGAATTTTATGATTTCTTAAATATAATTTTTTCTATATCAATTAGTAATACATTTTGCATGAATATTATGAAATATTAATTTATTTTTGAATTTAAGATTAAAAATTATATAACTCATCTTCAGAAAATGAAAAATTTTGATAATATCTTGGTCCATATAATATGGTCCATGGATCACAAAACTAAATGTGATAATATTCTAAATTCCGCAAAACCTCTTTATGTTTATAAAATACACGTGTGTGATTCGTTTGATTCACGATGGCTGCTGATGAAAATATGGTGTGTTAAAAATATGTTTGATCGATATAAAAACGTGAGGAATAGGGTTTTCGTGAACTCGTTAAGTTCAAAACCAGTATAACGGTCGTTGTAGACGTGGAATGATGTTTTTGGCTGGATTTCAACATGGCTGTTGGACTTTGCTCGTGATAAATAATAATAATAAAAAAAAACAACAAAAAAAAAACGTCAATGACCGTCCGCGAGACCAATTGCTCGTCCTGCATAATAGTGGTTGAACCCGACTGGAAGCATTAACGCTCGTATATATTTAATATTATTTCTCAACCTCTACTACACAGTTGATGACTATTATTTCGAAGCTCTGTGAACGCGGTTTAAGATCCATTTGTTTTTATGGCTTATTAAACGCGTCTTATTTCTGGTTGACCGTTTTACGATGTAGATAATATTTTTAAAGTCCCAAAGGGCTTATAATTTTGTTATAAACAGCATCTACAGAAAACTTCAATAAAATACGAAAATAATCCTTAAGTATATACGATAGAGCCGTTGATAAAAGCGCGTCTTCATGTTTCACACGACTTCTTATTTTATAATTAAAAGTGGAATAACAGAAGCTGAATGAACGGGTTTCGCGTAATTCACGAGCGTGATTACGTGTTGTGCCGCTTTTATCGCGCTTGTATTAAGCAGAGTTGGATTTGCTAATAGGGCCATACGAGAAGCAAATTCGCAATAAACGCCTGCATTTTCCTTTCATTATTTTAAAATATAATTTTATTTATTTGTTTAAACGTATAAATTCGTTATTTAACAATTATATTGTCTGATACAAATAATTTTATATAATAATATTTAAAAGATAAAAAAAACATTTATTAATAGGGCATACGTAAACTGCCTCCAAATGACCTTGTTTTTGTAAACTGCGACCAAATTTCTTTTTATGCTAAAGAATGTAATGTAAACTGTGCCTGATTTTTGGTTCATGTTAAAAAGTTATAAACTAAGCTGTGCTCCGTTTTTTAAATATACAAAACTTTTAACTTATTAAAGTCTCTATGGCTGTGGTTGTTTTCATTTATATCGCAGTAATTTATTGTAAGACATAGAAAAACACGAAAAGTTATGAAATTTAAGAAGTACATATTATAATAGTGGTCAAACTTCAATTAATGAATATAATTTGTATCAACAATATATTATTATTATCCTAATATTGTAATCCTAAATACAATTCTAAATTGTTTATTTTTTTTTAAATTTTAAATTTCATTCTATTTATTATTCATATTAGGTGTATAATAACTATTACGAATTAAGTATGAATTAGAGATTAGTAATTTAGTTTAATTTTGAAAAACTAGGTTATAAGTATTTTTAAAATTTTACCCAATACAGATTACATGTTACCTACCTTTTTAGAATTGATTAAAATTCGAGCGGAGTTTAAATATTATGTGGTTTTGTGTTTACTTGTAGGTACTTATATATTTTCAGTTTACAACCACCGTAATAATAAACTTGAATAGTCGTATTATTTTTTTTAAGTATTTTTGAAAACAATATTTTGACTTCATTAATGACACGTGTGGTTTATTTGTTTTAATAAATATTATCTTCTTTGATTATCTATATAAAATATTCAATATAAAATAATGATAAAAATTATAAAATTATAGAAAAAATATGTCTACAAAGTTTTTTGAAACCATAATGAGCTGTGCCCTTTAGGTAACCCCCAACCTTGTCCATTTTGCCAAGTCTCCGGTGAACATCATCGACTTTGTGGCTACACTCAGCTTCTACACGGATACCATGTTGCAAAGCACACTTGCCCACCGTTTCGACAACACCGAGATACTAGAATTTTTTTCGATCATACGTATCCTAAGGTTGTTCAAACTTACCAGACACTCGCCCGGGCTAAAAATACTCATACATACGTTCAAGGCATCTGCTAAGGAGCTGACGCTGCTAGTCTTCTTCTTAGTATTGGGCATCGTCGTTTTTGCTAGCCTGGTGTACTACGCCGAACGATTGCAGGTTAACTTCGAAGGAATCATTACGATATCACACGATCAGTGAAGTTTACACAATCCTAATATTCTTCCAAATTCTTTTACAGGCCAATCCACAAAACGACTTCAAAAGCATACCGGAAGGACTTTGGTGGGCGATCGTGACTATGACTACGGTCGGATACGGCGACATGGCGCCTAAGACGTACATGGGTATGTTTGTCGGCGCGCTGTGCGCCTTGGCTGGCGTGCTGACCATTGCGCTCCCCGTTCCTGTAATCGTGTCGAACTTTTCCATGTTTTATTCACACACACAGGTCTGTTATATAAAAATATAATATATAAATTTATGCTGTTTAAGTTAAGCAATAGTATTTGGTATGGCAGGTAACTGTAATTTTAAAAATATCTAAGTATTGGAACTGAACCATTACATTGTAAATAATATAACTATTACATTTTGTTGAAGTACAAAATCCATAATTTTAAAACTAAAAAATAAATTTTATAATATTGTTGTTATTAAATACCACAATATAATGATTTTTCTTTCTGTATACAAATTTTAGAGGCAATTTCTATGATGAATTAATAACGTCATATTAAAAATATTTTTTTTTTGTATTTTTAAGAAACTTTATCTAAATCATAATTAAAAATTAAGTTAAAAACCTATAAACAAAAATTATAAAAGTTCTGAGCTTTGAACTATAAAATAGTACGATTGTAATAATTATACTACAATACTATTTAGAGAGTTTGGAATAAAATATATTATTAAATAATATTTACATGTAAAAGGTGTATAGTATAGTATAATTACATTCGTATAAAATATGTACTACATATGCAACAAGATAAAGTGATTTTCATTTTAAAAAAGATAGAAAAACGTTATTAGTATTATAATATCAGAAAGAACATTTCAGTAAGTGCGTCGTCAATACGTGGAACTCAATTGTATTTTCAATATAACCGTCCATTAGAGCTTGATAATCATTTGCGGATACCTATGTAGTATGTTACAAAAGATTTTTTTCTATTGTTGCAGAGATGATGTGTTTTTTTAAGTCGTATGCTTTTAAAATCATTAAAAGCATCTCAAACCCACCCTTAAATTATAGAAAGTACTGCCACAACTGCTGAATGGCATGAACAGAGACAAAAAGTCACAAAATAATACAGTCTGTAATTTAGCTATATTACAAAAAGATTTTTTACTGACATCTGGGAAAAATATTATTATTTATATATGCATAGTTAATAGTTATATATAAGCAGGAAAATCCCTTAAAGTTTTCTTTGAATTTTGTACTTATAAGACATAATAATTGTATACAAAATTTAATTTATTTTAAAAGCGAGTAACTGGAATTAAAAAAAAAAAAAACAATTATCAGAAAGGCATTCTTAATATTATTATGTATCGAGTATCATGTACTCATAAGTAGAATAGTGTGTTAGAAATGAAATAAAACCATGTGTCTAAATTAAATATAATTTATTAGTCATGTTGTAAATAACTAAAGTTAATTTTTTTTTTTATTTTCTTTTTATATAATTTTTTTTTCCTGTAGGCTCGTTCAAAGTTACCCAAAAAAAGGAGAAGAGTACTCCCTGTGGAACAGCCTCGACCAAAACGTTGTGACGCTGTCTGTGCAGGTGTCATGGGTGCTGCTGGGTTGATAGGAAATCGTAGAATGGTCGCCGCTCCTACCCCTGGAGCGATACTCAAAGATACTTTCGTAAATCCTAAACTAGGTAAGTTTTCATAATATTTTGTTTTAATTTCTTGTATGTATTTCTACCGTTATTTCTTATTGATTATTATAATTTATTTTTTCTTTAAGTGTAAAATCTTGACATAGAAATTACTATATTATCGATATTTAAACCATACTGTTTCAATATTATATTCTTTATTTTAATTATTTTTAATAATTTTAAAAACCCTCTATATAATTAATTAAAAAATAAGGATTAAGAGTGGTTGATTAGCTTTTAGTAGACCGATAGTATAAAGTCTTGATGAAGTGGTAAAATGATGAATAATGCAAGATTCAAAAATACGTCTTAATTGAAGATTGTTTTTTTAACTGATGGTAGTATACAATTTAACTATTGATTTATTAAACATGAAATTAGAAAGTTAATAAATGTTTAGTTTCTATAAGTCAGCTATTATAGATGTTATTGTCAGAAAATAGGATTCATTTGAATATAAAACGATTGTTAATTTGTATGTACATTGACAATGAAACATGGTAATAAAAGCAACAAAACAATAATATTATTATACAATGTGTTTGTAGAAGTTTCGTATTTTAGCAGCATTTTAGGCTGCAGGACAATTGACACTTCAATCAATTAAACAGATTATTTGCGATTTTAAACAAACTTGAGCGTTTTGATTACGAATATAATGACAATGGTTATAAATAGTAATAATAGTAATATACTAAAACGGCATTCAATGAAAATATTATAGTATGGCTATAGGGAATTCACATTGAAATCGATCCGAAACAAAAACGACATTCAAATCTACTACGCTGTAGATAAAATGCTATATTATTATTGCCATTTACCAATTAAATTGTACAAAGTCGATTCTGGTGTAGCACTAACATAGGGTATATTATTATGATTATTCAAATTATAATTAATATTTGCTTAAGTATAATATATTTATATATATTATACACGATGAGATGGTAAGAGAAGAATGAAGATAGATATGCGTATATGCGTATTATACGCCCTTAATGAGATTTGCAAACACAAACAGAAACCGATGGCGTAATTTGGCAAAGGAAGGTACTAAAATTAGAAATTCCTATTGGACTGGATAATATTTTCGAATGTGGTCTTTGTTTACGTTCCAAACACTGGTGCAGTGTAAATGAAAGGTAACAAGAGTACATGATAACAAATTATTATTATTGTGATTGGTTACTAGATGGTCCCTACAATAGAACTTACGTGTATCAGGTAAATATTGGCAGCCTAGCTAAGGGTGGATGATGCATGCATTAAAATTAGATGTCGATGTGCTAGTGGCAATTAGAACGTGCCAAAATAGTTTTAGAAAACTCAGTACTGTCATTTGTATAGTTAACGTTTTCCAAAAGTAATATTTTTGGTATATGCCTTGATATTCACAAAAAAAAGTATACCGAAGAATGAGAAGGGTTAGCAGTGAACAAAAAACAAATAAATAAAATTTATCAACGCTATAGTTATTTTCAGCTGATTATTAAAATGATGGTAATTCTTTATATACAGTTTGATTGGGGACTGAAGCATCGTAAAATTTTAAACTTGAAAACAAAATTCAAATTCAAATCATTATAAAATATAAATATCGTAAATTAAAATAGAATCGATGATTACAGATAGCTTCGATTCAAATTAGGATAGTACAGAGTTTGCATTTCCGGAAATGCCAAGAGAGTCAGGAACTGGATAGTTACTGGGAATACAATAAATTAAAAAGTATATTCTTATATCATTGTTTTTCTTAATATAATTGATACTTTATAATTCAAGACATAATAAATAAATAAATAAATAAATATTTTATTATAATAGATTAACGGTATTTTTGTATCTTATATACATATTAGTCAATCAATAAATTAAATATAAATAATTAAAATATTAAAAAATGTATCTATTTTTAATCTCCAACTAGATTTTTAAGTCGATATGGATAAAATTCTATAAAAATCGTATATTGGGTTTTAAATATTACTTACGTATTTCATTTTTATCATAATGTGCAGCTACAACACTGTGACATTTTTTAAGTTACAATCTTGAATAACTATTAATCTGAAATACAATAATAATATCTATAATAAGTGTCATGAGGATGCTAACATTTATCGGATATCTATTAGCTTTGAATTGCTGTTACTTTTTGATTCGTTATTTTATATTAACGTGTATGAGTTTTACATCATACACTAAAAATCATCCATAGGATTTATAATTTTAAAGTTCAGCCATACAAAGATTTTTTTTGTATTTTAACTACATTATAAATTAGTAAATAATTTAAATAGTAAAATCTACTATATGTATGTTTTCACATCCAGTAATATAACTATTAGCGTTTAATGTCATAGTTGATAATTATTATTAAATTTTAATTGAATTATTTATAAGTTTTTTTATCATAAATGATTCCATATAATAATTTATAATATATTCCAATGAAAATACTGTGTGTACAAATAAACACATTTATATTATTAATTTTTGATCGATTAAAAAAAAAGTTATTATTTAATTTGTTCTTCACTTATAATTTATGTAGAATATTTTATGCGTGAGTTCGATAAAAAAAATTATTATCTAATTGAAATACACATAATTGAAAGTTAACATAATAATTAATGTTTAATAAATAGTGTTAATTGCTTATCGTCAATTTTTCGTTACTTCCTGACATACTCGAGTATGTCGGGGTAATTAATTAAAAACTAATAACAATTAATTAACTAATTAAACCCAAAACGTGCATTTCCGATTGCGAAAGACCTAAATATTGGAACCGAATATTAAGATGATGTCAAAATACTATTTAGTTTTCTTTCACGTGCAACATATCGATTATGTATAATTTTTGTTCGGCAGAACTAATCTTGGGTATCTAGTTTTAATATTATTAGAGTAAACTGACATATAATCAAACTTAAAACTTATAGTATTACCTAGATAAAAATACAGCTTATTATTGTTGTTAATTACGTTTTAATGCAAGCTATGAGCATTTTAAAATTATAATACTGTACATACCTACTTATAACTTACATGATGTACTGCCATTCTTATTTACCACAATCGTGTAGCTCATTTGAGTTTACGCCGTACGATTTATAACGTTATACAGACGTTAGGTAGTGTTGACATTCTATGTGAGCCAATAAGGATAGCTTTACTATCGAATGATATGCAACAAAACCGCAATGATAAAACACTAGAGATTTCAAATCTATCATTTTTTTTCTGTGGTAAAAGTTGATAAATACACGTAGTTGTGGTGTCATACTGTCACATGCTGCGGTCGTTAGCAGTTTCTCTTCATCGGTGGCTTTTGAAATGTATAAGATCGACCGATCGGTAGAAACTCTTCGCGAGTCATTCGGTGGCCGTGATTTGAAGAAAAAAACATTTACACACACGTACCACTTGATCGAATCACGAACCCTGTGGAGTGATAAATCTCGACAGGTTTTACAAGGTAGTGAATACTGTTGGAAATATTTGACTGTTTTATTCCACAGACGATATTTCATTTCATCGAACACGCACACTATACAATATTCCTGTTCAATGAATTTACAATTTAACAAACACAGTAAGTGTATCAGTATATTATAGTACATACACACATCCCTTCTCTTTCGTTATATAAATTTACAATAAATATACATACACATAAATGTATTTATATTTCTACCAATATTCACACACACAAATAACCATATCTTTTTCATCTCGATTGTTTTCCAATTTTCTATCAATTTGCTATACCACTCTTTGTTTTTACAACAATATAATATTAATACGTTGCAATGCGTTACATACCGTTTTTTTTCAATTACATCGAAATAATAATACATATTATTGATTATTAAATTATTATATTAAGTCCTGAGATAAAAATTGTTATTCGCGACAAAAAAAAAGCGTTTTTAAATACCGTCTTTATTGTTATTATGTAATTCAATTGAAACGTTGAATCCAAACAATCTGAACTTTTTAATAAGACATTTTATAAAAGCGGAGATGCTCTTTTGATATCTATGAAAGTTTCAAAACAATTTTTGCTGTTCATGAAGAGTTATTTTATTCAACTTTTATAATGCCAATCTGCTGAGTTTCATAGATTGAATTTCTCGTTTTTAATAACAAAAAAATTATATAAATATATTATTTCTATAAACTAATTTTAGTTGTTTTGGCGTACCTTATTATATTTTTTGTTGAAATACAAAATCGCAACTATTCAAATATGTAAAAAAATCTGTTTTACAGTGATTTATTTTCAGAATAACTAATCAATTATGAATAAATTTGAATTTAATATATTTATTCAATAGAAAAGTATTACACTTTAAATTAACTTGTATCCGAATTGTATAACAGAGGTACTTAAAATTATTTTTATTGATTTCGATACGTCTTGTAACATTATAAATACTCCAACATTTTGTTTTCAAATACATATAAGAAACATAACTCTGTCATATTATAATTACATAAAATTAGGGGTTAACTATTAGATAAAATACACAAATTAAATTCCTTACTTAATTGTTTTGACATTCGTTACCTACACCATTGAAGTATTTTTTCTGTTGAATTTATTATATAATAAAATAAAAATATAGTCCATAAAATATTATATAGTAAGCTACCTTGATAATAAATAATTATAAAATAATATTTTGTTACATAATATGTTGAATTAATTTTCTCAAAAAGAGTATATGTACTAAAATAATATAAAAACTAAACTATATTTTGGTAATTATGTTTTACACATGGGTCATAAAATAAATAATGAAATATGAACTAAAATTATTATTTACGTGGAATATGGACATTTTTTTCAGAAATTATTTTGAGAGACACTATTCAATTATCAATTTATAACTAATAATGTATTCGCTATACCAAGATATATTTGTTTTTAAATTAAAATACGAAAGCTATATTACATTTATGTTCTTATTTGAGTATAAATAAATAAATTTAACATACTAGCTGATTCACCAACATTGTATTACCGAGTAAAGATTTTTTTTTATAGTAACATATAAATAAAATAAAAACAAATAGAAGCATCAACTTAACCCAATATGTGAACCTATATATTATCTAGCTTCGGTAGCTTTTGTGGTGTCTGAGATTACCAAGTACCGACAAACATTCTATAATTTATATGTATTTGAATATATACCTACCTTTTCCCAGGTATAAAATAAATGTCACATTTTCAATTAAACTACTGTACATACATTTTATATGTTATCTATACAAAAACAGTAATAAAAATTCAGTAAATATTTAATTTACGGTACAGTAAAGATATACATTGTTATAATAATAGTTGTATGAATTGTATACTTAATATTATTCCGATCATTCAAGTTCGATAATATATTCATAAAATGTCACCTTTTTTATTATTAATTCACATACAACATAATAATATGAATATTCATAATCCTATTTTAGTATTTTACACCATAAATTAATATACTTTATCATAATAATATATACATAATACATAAGGTTTCATTATTATTTTTTCCTAATCAAAAAAGAGTATTTATTAAAAATCAAACAACCAAGTAAAATGAAAATAATAATACTATTTAAATCTACATTTAGGTATATCTATATAATTATTGGTTCAAACATTATATGATAAATAAGGCAGTTAAAAAATATAAATTGAGATCTAAGGTCACAATAAATAACAGTAGTAAACCAAATCATAATACATTTTATATTTTAAACGTCTAATATTGATACGATTTTCCAGTCTCATTTCGTTTTCTTTGGGCGCCTTTCAATATATTTATATATATAATATGTATAATACTTGAAAAATGGAGCATGTACTATAGTATTTATCAATAAATTAAGAAAAATAGTATACGACCTGTGACATTTCTTTTCTTTTTCGAAACTTATTTATCATTAGGAAATGGCATATTCACTGAACATATTATTACATTCACGTTACTGAAAAAGAATCTCATCCCCCTATCATATTTTGTATGGGTGCCAATAGTGGTATTATATCACAACGGATGCGACGATTATTGGTATATATAAAAAAAAAATCTTTTAATATCGTTTATATAGTACACTTGAGATCAAACAGAGACGGTTTATTACCGAAGCCCATTATTATTTTAACTTTTAATAACTTATAATAACAATTTAATAACGTGTACTTTGATAAAAGTATTTTATTGTTAACATTAATATTTCACAACACAGGAAAATATTAAAAACATGACTTAAAAAAAAATTACATAAACCGTCGCACAATTATTTTATATTTAAATCTACTGACAATCACTCAATTTAATCTTCATTTTTAACTTATTTGGGTATAAATCATTCACATAATACTAAAAGAGCTTAGAGTTTAAAAAGATGAAAGCGATGAGGCAGTGATATAAAATTAAAAGATTTCGGGTAACTTTCATTTTATTAAAAACTGTTCGTTTGTTTCCTGTTAAAAAAATGACTGTATGCCCTTACATATATTTATATCATATACATTTTTTACTGCGTAGATACATTGAAAACACACAAAAAGGAATATTACATTTGATGCAATGTTATGATTTATGAATTTATAGACAGACGTTGCTCAATTATGGAATTTTTGAAGTAAGCTCTAGAACTATAAGGGTGTTCCCTTAGCGCTACTATGGTTTATACTCGCATGGTCTTAGCAAACCATGACAATCATAATAACAATGTACTGTGATACGAATTGCTGAACATGAATCATACAGTGTGTGATATATTTTGTATAGGAACCGAATAAATTTAAAATAGATATGTTATATATTCTGTAATATTGCAGTCAAAACTGCATACTATACGGTTCACATTAGTTCATGAATAATCCATGTGCATATTTTATACATCGAATACAACACACGTTCGCAATACTTTATGGGCTTTACGAATATATTGGCTACACAGAATACAACTCAGTACTGTACAACGTATAAGTTTGAGAATTCAAAGTATTTATAATAAGTAGTCGACTGCCACGCGTCATCGGTACTTGAATAATAATACAATAAAGTTATTATTGTGCCTCCCATTGAATTACATTGTATACGACACGTGCTGTATGTTTAAAATGTGAAGTGTATGTGCCATCGTACTGTATAAATATATATTAAAGGCAGTGGAGTACTCGATAATTTTTATGGAGAGGGACAAAATAATAAATATTTTTAAAGTCACCTACACCCTCTCCTATTGTAATAACATTGATAGAATGAGCATAACTTCTCAATATGTAGATGTTATTTTTATTGTTCCAAAATTCCAAATATTTGATCATAAATTTTATTATTTTTCGCAAAAGTACAAATGTACTTACATGAATTTGTATAATTTATTATTCACATTTTTCAATTATTATGACATTTTCTTGAAATATAAAGAATAAATAAATAAAAATAAAGTATATATTTGGGGCGGGAAGAAATCTATATTCATATACCCCTCCTCACACACACATTCAATAACAACGTGAAAAAGTATAAAAGGTCATAGTTCCAAGTCTATTCTATTTCCACTGGACTTGATGCCACACACGGTTTACGAGTGTTCAAAACGATAAGCAGAAAAATCGACTCCAAAAATGTTCTAAGTCGTTTACACTCTTTGAGTGCGGTATAAAAACCCGCAACAGAGAAAAAATTGTACAAATTACGTTATTCCAATAACAGAATCATCAAAAAGGATGAAGAGTATACTACGCAATAGCAACGATGATACTAGGATATTTTTGTTGATTTTATATATATAATTTTTTTTTTTATTACACACGTCCGAGATCGAGATGTTTTGAACCGTATTTTTATTTCTCACATTTTACGCGCACATTTTCAACATAATATAAATGCACTCTCCTCGTGGTAATGATTTTTTGGTCTCTCGTCGCTACTTCGAAGTACTGTAATAATAATACATATATACATATTTATGCATTATGATATGCTCCGTTATTACTTGTACTCGAAAGTATTTACTGCAAGTTGTACGATATATTCATATCTATACAATATATTGCATTTCGTTAGAAAGAAAAATTGGATGAAAAAAACGTTATAATAATAATACATCCTTCGAATTTGGAGGTCGGAATTTTCAAATTCAACTGTCGACTTTGTCACAAAGAGTCAAAAATCGAATTCGCTTAATAAATAATAAACCAGAAACACACAATAGATAATAATATTATGTCGTGCACTCGGGCCGTACTATAGAATTCACTTTGTCGCATTCAGAGCCTTCAGTGTCGATGAGATCATACCACGCCCAATATAGGATTTATCATACAAATCGAAAATAACTGAAAATTCATTATTAGAATTTCCCAATCAATATTTTAATTTAAAAATGTTTTAAAAAATGATTGTCAGTCTTACTCCCATGATGTAAGTCAAAATAATTAAAAATATTACTATAAATAAAAGATAAACAAAGAAAAACATTTATTCTAAGAATTTTATTAAGTTAATTTAATTAAATTCATTACTATTATTATGGAAACTAACGAAATAAAAATTGTAATAATTCAAAATATTATATTATTACTTTACTAGGAAATTGTAAATTAATATAACTACTTTTTTTCTAGAAATCTTATAAAAAAAAAAAAAAAAATGTGGTTTACAAGCAATTTTGAATGACTTTTTTACTGAGGTACAACGCTGTATATTAATACAAAAAACTTAAATAAATAAAAAAGGACAAATTTAATGAAACAAAATAAAAGATTTTTATCACTAATATTTATCAATTTTTACCCACAAACTATATTATAGTATATTGACTCATATAAATTATTATTATTCAATATTAAAACAGACTATTTTTATCTTGTATAGACTAAAGACATTGTAAAATGTTTCCCGAGATTTGACGATTCGAACATAAGATAGGTAGACATCAAACATATAACTAAACAGAATTAAATATGTAAATAATGTATAAAGTATAACAAATCGTTTCAATTACACATAAATAATAAGAATATTTATCTAACGTGAAAATATAATTATATTTTTGTACATGGGTGTGTGAAAAATGGGTATGGGGCTTAATAACTATTTAAACAGGTTAAGGTCCCGGAAATGTATGACATGTACTTGTGCATTCGCCAAATTGTTTTTGGAACATTCTCCGACTTTTCAACGATTATAAAAAGTATAAATATACTAGTTTTCCCCATATCTCATATTCGATTCGATCTTCTTCTCACGATTATCTCGTTCGAGCATGAAATCGCTGAGATCGAAAACGCACTGAGACTCAATATATAAAAATATACGGAACCCGTTAATATGATTTTCCAAAAAAAAAATACAAACCTACTTACAATTTTCTACTCCATTTTTCGCTTGAAGCTTTTTTTTCTAGTCAATTCAATAATATTGCACAGATATCACAAGTATAGCATCTGATCAATAACAATTAATAGTTTTGGTCATCCATTATTTTTTCCTCAAGAAATACTACAAAATATGTTTTTCTCTTGTCGTATTATTTTTCTGCAGATAAATTAACATAGTCCTGTAACTGAAATAATAAACATAAGTCATTGTTATTATATTATAACGTACGGGAAACATTTTAATTGTTATCTACAATTTGTTTAGTACTATATAATCTTACTATTTTATAGTATAACCTATAACACTTGAAAAGTATAAATAAAAAAACAAGAAGACAATTCATAGTATTTATACCAGCAACATGTTTTACTGACAACTATGTAATATGACGAACCATATATTATATTATAATAAAATAAAAGCGAATAAATTAGATACGATAATACATTTATGCTTTTAAACTATAGTGCATAAATATTAAACTCTATTCTGATTAAAGAAATTAATATGACAAAATGTTAACATTAAACTTAAAATATTATGAATAAATATTAATTTTTAAACTGTATTATATTTAGAACTCATTCACTTGTTATTAAGCATAGTAATTTCAAACTTAAGAAAAAAAAGAAAAAGTATAACTAAAATAAATTAAAATACTGCAAGTATAAAAGTTTTTTAATATTCTTAATGTTCACTGTAAAAAAAATATATATATTTATATTTGTATTTTATTTAATTACTGAAATGCATACGATAATAGTTTTGTAAATTAATTTAAATTTAATATATTACATCCTAAAAATCTAAATACAACACTTTGTTTTTTGAAAATGTTTTGCTATTATTATTATTATTAACTACACTATACTATTTGGTAAATATTTATCAGAGTATTAGACTATATATAATAATTATATATTTTTTTATTCAATTTAATGTCAAATGACATCTCTATCCGTCCCATAACAGAAAATATGAATATTATGGTTTATGATATATTTATATCATTACTCATTAATAAAACATTTATACTTTACGCATTTTTTTTTGCGTTTCCATTTAAACGTCACTAGATGACTAGGCAATTATTTTATTGCTCATTAATGTATTTTTTTTTTTTTTTTTTTTTTATTGTAACTAATCAAAGAAAAAAAACAATTGGAGCACAAACTGAACCTAATTAATATATGAATATGGTTTCGATAACTTTTGTGGTTTCCGCGATATTACCGAGAATGAACACTATACTGACAAACGCATAATAATTTTTATTATTATTGATATTTTAAATAAAAGAAAAAACTTTTCTAAAGATTAATTGTATTAATTATTCATTAATTAAATAGAAGTGCTTATTTTAATAGGTGAAAAAAAGTATAGTATAAATTAGAAATCAGTACTTAAAAAGGATTAGCCGATGACACGTGTACCATACTTATTACTTATACAAATATTATTATTGAAGAATAAAATATAATAGGTACTATTATGATATAAAGTGTGTATTATTATAATACAATAACAGTATATTGAGTATATTGATGGTAAATTGGTAAATTATGTTTAAGTGAACGAATTATATCCCAATTTTATTATTATAAATAAATATAGGTACGGCTAAAATAATGTAATTATAATTTTAATCGATAACAAAAATTGGAAAATTATTATAAAATGTATGAATAAATATATATTATACAACAGAATTATTGTACATAATATCATATTATAATTGAAATTAAAATCTCCAGTTTAGCTAAACTTTAAAAAAATAACCATAAGTACAATGATAGATAATTTTTGTTTTTACATTTTAATGATAATATTAATACGAGTATTGAGTATAGATACCATATTAACTGAGCATAATTTATTTTTACATTCACTTCACAAAAATTAACAATAGGTATACCCACAAACCGAAGTAATTACTATTGGTTGCTAATGCGTGTAATAAATTGTAATATTGTACCATTAAGCGTGCTTACAAGTATAAAAAGCTTAAATAGTTACTAGTGTAGTTAACCATTCGATGATACGTATACTGGATATGAATACGCCCGATTAGCAGAAACATAATATTATGTAGGTACGCAATATATTCTCACTCAAAATATAAAGTTAATTTTTAAATTATATGAATGTACGTAATACCATTATTTAATCCTAAATTATATGGCGACCATGCGTTCCCACTTCCCTTTTAACTAGGTTTATTCTACAAATCTCCAACGGAATCACTATTTTTCTATAACACGTGACGTATTTAGTATAAAATACTGTTGTTGATAATTATTGTGAAGTAATTACGTCTTGTATCTGCAGGTAAATCTAGTGTAACTTGCATTTTATAATGTTAAATATTTTCCAAAATATTGAAAACTAAGATAATATCATCTAAATAAATTTAAAAACAAACTAAAGATAAGGCTGAACCCGTGCCTTCAGATGACTGGTTGTAGCACTACAATACAGATCTCGTTACGTTGTAGTAAACTAACAACAATATTTATATTTTATTCGTTGTCATTATTATAATATGGTCGTGCCAACCGTTGGCTCATGTAGACGGACGGCTTTATTGCAAATGTTATTGGGGGCTGGTGGGACATTAGCATTTTTACAACCCCGTGAGTCGTAAAAACTAACTCACCCCCATCCGGTCGGCAGCCACCTAACGCTCATGCAACTGGAGGAGACGCGTGACGTAGACGTATTTCATATAACGCGTGCGCTCGTTATTACAATAATAATTCGTCAGAAAGGTTTCCCGTGTAGCTTTCAAAATATTATTTATATATTATATAGTACGTGCACACGCGCGTATTGTGTGAGTATATTTCCCGCGCGGATGTGCTGCCATATACGCGTGCGCAAAAATAACATTATAACCGCATAATATGAAGTATTATATTAGTATATATATGTATATATGTTTTTCAACGAAAATGCTCACCTTATAGGTTTTTCTTTTTTTTGACAAAATACACAACGTAATAACTGATACTGATTTTTCCCCGTCAAAGTGCATTGGTTGACTGTGATACAGTCTATTACTTGCGTCATTCAAGGAGCTAAAATGTTTAAGTTGGTTGAGACTTGAGACCTATTCGATTTAGCATCTATCTACGTATTTTCTACTCTTTATTCTTCTTCTTAATTGTTGGTGTATGGTATTAGCAGTTCTAACAAAATCCCCAAATAACATTCGACACCACATGTTACTGAATTTCCACATATCACTTGGTTTCTTATAAGTTATAATTTGTAATATTTACTGGAAATAATTTTAAAAATCTCAAAATATGTTTTTTCTTAAATTGGATGAAAAATCGTGTATGATTCATGGAACTCTATAAAAAAAAAAAAAAAAAAAAAAAAAAAATGAATATTTTTTTTCTAGAAATAAAGGCTCATAAGTTTTATGTAATATCAATAAAGCACTATTGGGTGAAGAGTTTACACTTTACGACACTTATCGAGTTTTACATTAAGAGATATTAAATTCTTATAAATAAAATACTTAATGACTTTAGATGATTTTGAACAACCTTTAAACAAACAATCATTAACATAAAAAAACTTATTTTGTTCCTAGAAAAATTTGACTGTAAATTGCAATTAATAATTAATTTTAACAAAACAAAATAATATTATATATAAAATATACATTCCATACATATATAAATGTTTAATTGTATTACTTTATAATAAGTATTCAAATAATAAAAGCTAAATATGTTGAAAATAATATTAAAAAAAAATTGTATATAAATCATTTGGTTATCAAATATTTTGTTATTGTAAGTGGATAAAAATTCGTTCTCTAGACATAACATAATATTATCATTTTACCATTTAGAAAAAAAATAAATTAAAAAATAGAGTATTCTTATATTATTATGTCATATTTATGTAACGACGTATTAAAACGTAGGTAATACAACATATTAAAAAGGTGCACGCAAACGAGTATATCTTCAAAATAAAATATACATTATCGTGTTTTATCATTGTTATTATTATTTTTAAATTAATTTCATTTTCAGTCAAAACTTACAAAATATAATAATACAACCCGCGAGATATATACGTTGATTGTAATTTGTTTTTGGTTTATGCTCGTTCGCAGGCAACATTAACGGGATGAACGTGCTGAGTCTCGCATTCCAAGCACCACAAATACCGGGCATACCTGCACCATCGTTTATGCCGTACAACTCGCCCCCGAGACACTCGCAGGGTTAGTATATCAAACGACGGAATCACATCCCGCCGTCGCGTATTCGTGCGTGTTTCGATTAGTTTTAGACGTAATTTTTTTGTGATGTTTTCATTTTGTTCACAGGTTCGCAAGACACATTTCCCGGAGGCGTACTTAACGGCCGTGGCGGCGTTGTGGCTCCGGCTCCACTCCAACCAAGGGCGGCGACGATCGAATCCGTATTCCTCCCTTTACAGGTGAGACGCGTCATTATCTCTTCTGTATTGCGAAAAACTATTGGTATTATGTCGTTGTTGTCCTTCCTCTTGATAGAAGAATGAACAATAGTTTTAAATCGGTTCAGTCGAAATAATAACAAAAAAGTGATTTTAAAAAAAAGTCATAATGAGACTTGAGAGAGCGTATTACCAACAATATTAGTTGGTCTCTTTACGAATATGACGTCAACGCCGAGGTAATTTACTATGATATTAAAGCCATATACAATATTGGTTCTATTAAATAAAAATTTTCTATAATTCACGGAAAGACACACGTTCTTTTAAGTATAATACTTAAAAAATTCAAAATTTAGATTTTATATATTATTAAAGACTAAAGTATAACAGTATAAGTCGGGTTACTTAACTTGATAAGTTAAGCCAATTAAGGTATCATGTATATTTTTAGATTCGTTACAATACTTTACGATCAATCTGTATCCAAGATGTACTATAAAATTTAGATTAACCATGTATTTATCCTTGCAAGTATATAATTTTTAATTTATTTACAATAAAAAATGATTCCTAGAACATATGATGATATAAATATATATATTGTATACTATTAGCAACTATATAATATATACATACATATATTATTATTAACATTAATATAAGAACATAATTCATTTTATTATATATTATAAGAGAACAATGTAATTTCTTATTAAAAAATAACAAAAATATATTTAAAAATTAAATATCAATCAAAATGTATGGCTGTTAAGACATATTCCAATAGTATTTCTAGAACCTATAGCGTATAAATTGTATGAACGTTTTAGGGTTTAGGCCATAATTTCATTAGGAGGTATACATTAATAATAAGCCACCATAAATATATTTATTATATATCCGTTTGTTCCCAAAAACAATACTAGTACGAACTATTTGCATAGATAATTTATTGTTATTTGTTGCTTAGTTTATCTATACTACATTATCGTAACCGGTACAGTGCACGAGTATTATAGCTTATTCGATAACTATCGCAGTTTATAATATATCATAATCCAATCCAAACGTGTCGATAGTTCTATCTGATGGGAATAATGGTCATAGTGTACCACATAAACTGCATATAATATTATGTAATATGTACCTATCATGTTTATTTATAATTAGGAAATATTATATTATGAGAGATGATGAGAAATAGCAATTTATTATGGCGAACGAGTAGTTCACGAGTGTCTATTACGGTACGGTTCAGAACAGCTCGGAGAAATATGTATATCATAAATATATAGTTAAAATTTTACTGAATAGACAAAATACAACTAAAACTATACATAAAAACAAAATAAAACAAAACGAACTTCAACAATCCTCTTCAATGTATTGTTATTTTAACTGTTTGAAACACAGATCTGAAACTAACTATTCACAACATTTCAAATGCAAAAAAGTTGAAATTTTTCTGATAAATGATAAGTATAGTGTTTCAATATATTATGAAAACACCACTATTTTAATATTATTTTGTTTAATAAAATTTCCGTTAACACCTAACTGTAAAATATTGTCTATATTTATATCCCGAATTCGAGTAATAAGTGTCAATTCATCATTTAAAAATTATAACTGGAAAAACAAACTAAACATTTTGATTAATATTAATAATTCAGTGATGTATTATTTATTGATACCACCACGCTGTTTGTTTCTCATAAAATTAAATCAGTTTTATGTACAGTGCACAAAACTATACGTTGTTATGATTAGAATTCATCGTTATTTACTTCCATTAGTCCATATTTCATATTTACGTTCATAAAATACTAAATCATTATGTTTTGGCATTCAAGAAATAAATTATTTTATGACCAGAGTCATTCCTTGCACTCCGATTAATTTTGTAGACCTTGGCATTTAATAATGAAATTTAAGTCAATAAAAAAATAATGTAGATTTTAACACGTTATATCATAAAACCCAAATATATTTATAGAGGCGCTGAATCAATATCAACATAATAATATTAACCCATATTAGACCTTAAGTTACGTAACAAATACCCACCTACCTCATATAGATGCCAATGGAAATCAAGTGGTAACCACAGTGTAACGAATACAAAAATATTTATCTCTGATTACTGATTAAGGATATGTACTGAAAAAGTTCGACACTATATTAAACAATAGTCTTATTACCCAATTTTTTGTATCTATCATTTTACTGATATTTGGCGTTAATTTTATTTTTCTGTTTTTTATTTAGCCGAGTTTGTTGGTGTCCTTGGGAGAGGACTCCAGGCCTCAGGACATTATAATGCAGAGGACGTCTTCGTTGCCGAACTCATCTGGAAACGATTCGGTCAACCCGTCGTCTTCATGAACATTTTGCTCACGTTAGATTGTTTTTTATTTTTAGATTCGTTTGCAATGTTTACATTGGCCCAACGCCATCTAGTGTCGAAATGACGGCGGTGATCGGTACCAGGAAACCGAATTCGTTCGCAACACAGATAGCGGCTACTCACTCATAAACGCTATAATGTTATTATTATACTACTGTTCAAAACAGGCTAAATATTTTTCGTACATCTTACTTAATTCTAAAAATAATATTGATATTGAATGAACAGGCGAAGCCTGAGTTAAATATAGTTTCTCGTTACTTTTGGATGCATCGAAGTGTTGTGTCAATCCAACTTTCGATGGTCGTTAATTGTGTGAAGATATTTTTATGTGCGGTAACAGATATAATCATATTTTCTAGATAAACACTCTGAAACAAATATTAGTTATGTACCTATGTATGTTTATCATGATTCTAAGTCTTTGAAATTAAATTAAAAATCAAAACAATTAATACACGTGTGTAATTAAATTATTTTAACCCATAAATCAATCGCACGTGACAATTATTATTTAAAAAAAAAGTATTGTATAAATGTTTTTCTTTTTGTTATATTTTACAAAAAAAACCATCACCGTGGTCCACTATATGAAATCTGTTCAATCTTTAATATTATAATCTATTAATAACATTTTAATAATATATATTGTACGTTACCACGCTTAAATATTGTATACCAATGTCCAACATTACGTTAATATTACCCTTTTATAAATATTATATTATGTTTAATACATTTTCATTATTCTGTGATATTTTGTTATATACATATTATGTGTTTTTTTTTTTTTTAATTTTAATTTTGATAATAATTTAGTCTTAATACTGTATAATATTTTAAAAAAAGAAGTGAAAATTGTGCATTTCCGATGTTAAAGTAAATCTGTTTGAAATCAACTAATACCCCGAACGACTGATAGGTAATAAAATATTATATGTATATATATTATACTGAGTCTTGCAAGAAATAAAAGAGTATAAGGGGTCTCATAGATGAATAGAAACTATAAAAATATATTAAAATATTACCGTAATAATAATTGATGTTGTCAATATTTATTTGTAAATTTTTTGCACTATTGTTTTTAATTTAAAATAAAAAAAAATATATACCAATCGATATTCAATAATAATATTATGTATTTATTGTGATTAAACTTGGTTTTTTCTTTTAGTTTTTCCGTACATTATTACATTGAAACAAAATAGTATACTGTTCAATGGTCAATGAATAACTCAAGGAAAATAAAAAAGGGAGATTTATTTTATTACAAATAATCTTGTGTGTTATTTTATTCTCTCTTTTTAAAATGTTTACATTTGTTTAAATAGAATACCTTGGTACTAGGGTTTAAATAACTAGAGTTGAATTACACAAATTAAAATAACTGAACAGTCCTACAGTGTCTGATATAACAAGTGTAAAAGAATTTAGTAACCTAAGTGTAAGTTAATCTGCAGGTACTGTGGTTGTTGCAACTGTATCGACGATTCTTTATTAAGTATAAGGATTATAATATTAGGTGTATAAAAATATTCGATACGATACGATTGCGCAAGTTTGCCGAATTGTGTAATTAATCATAATATATATTATTATGAACAAGTTAGAATACAAAATACGATAATCCGCAACGAATCCAACAACGTTTAAAATGTAAACTAAAATTATGTTTTCCGAAAATGATTTGTAATAATATAGATTATAGGTACCAGGTACCAACTATCTGTTACTAAAATTATAATTTATTTATATAATATATTGTTTATAGACGTTTTCGGAATGACAAAATTACATTTGAAATTAAGCGGAATCGTGTATATGATATTATGTACCTACACAATTTTTAGGATCTCGTTTGTATAATATACAGCAAAATATTATATACATCGATAGTTATTAAAATCTACTACACGAGTCTGAAAATAAGCGGAATATTATTTCGCCGAAAATAATTTCGATGCCCGATAAGCCGAACGGTCTATCTTTATTGCGATACGGTTCAAAGTCGCGGTCCGCGATTTATCACGAGTCCCGGGCAATTTGCCGAATTCACCGATTCACGTGGTCGTGTGTGGGCTGCCCCCCCGCGGAGCCTCTCAATTCAGTCGAACTTCGAGAGCCATTCGTACACCAACGACGACGATACAATATTATCCTAGTCTCGCCACTGATAGTATTGTCCGCGCGCCGTTATACCGACCGCCCTAGGTCGGAGCCGGTACTGAAACACTGTATTTTCCAAAAATGTCCGTCAAATCTATAATCGCGGACGCTTACTGCACTGACTATATACTCACCTATTTTGTTTGACGCGCGGCACTGGCCTCCATGCAGTTTATTGTTCGTATTTTTGCATCTTTCCTCTACGACATTGCTCCAGTCGTCGTCTGCAAGCCATCAGCCCCCCACATCATCCATCTTGATTTTCAGTTCTTCCCTGCTCGCGATACGGCCGCCAGTCCGAGTCTCCGCGCAACGGTTAGATCAGTAGACACTCGTTATTTTCGTCGACAATCGTTTGTCGTCTTATTATTTGAGTATTTTACATAAAACATTATTTTATTTATCGTTTATCCTAAGCTTGATCAGCATTAATACCAAGGTGTAAAGTGTACATCTTGGTAAGTACTTTAGGATAATCACTACCTATCCCATAGAAGATAGAACAATATATTATACTACTCTGTGCATTAACCATACCAAAGAAGTATACCATATTGTGAATTTTCTTATTATCATATTATGTATTATCAATATTTCTTATCACAATTATTTATTATTTTGCTTACTATCGGCGAAGTATATCCGTATTCGGTCTCGACACCTTTTCCACTTAAGTGTTCTGAATTCGGATACGGGCAGTAACCATTGTCGTCCGTGAGCGGACAATACCTGACGACATCAGCTATTACGCAATCGATGCATCACGGTTAGTCACACTATGTTACCCCTCACACTGCATATATCTAAATATAATTTTATAACTCAAATTAAATATTTATCACTTAATATAAGTGTAAATAATCAATAATATCGTTCTATCATCAAATCACATGTAAAAATGTGTACAATATAAATATGTCAAAAGGTAATATAAACATAATATTTAGCTGTAATGTTATTACTATTGCAGATTTTTAAATTATAAGCCAATAAAAAATAAAAATAAAAGTAGTATAATATGGAAATATGTTAAATATGAATGTAAAATGATAAAAAAAAATAAAAATATTGAAAAAATAGTTAAAAACTACATGTAGGTACAGTATATGGAATTTAAAAATTGTATATTTGTTGTTTCTTTTCTTTGATGCTGGTTAGTGGTTACATAAATTAAATAGCTTATTATTGTCAGCAATGTATAAGATTTTTTTCTTTTCTGAAGTCTATTGCCCCATTCGTCCAATTATATAGCCCTCAAAACTGTCCAAACGCTTGGATTTTGAATACTTTTATATACTTACTACTTAGGTATTACTACTTATTTTTTATTAGCTAATAATCTAAAAATCTGTAATAGTAATAACTATTTCACCTAAATACTATTTTTATATTATACTACCTTTTGACATATTTATTCTGTACACATTTTTACATGTAGTTGGATGATAGAACGATATTATTGATTATTTAGATTATTATTAATATACAATATTTTATAACAATTTACTTTTTATTTTCAATTTTTCTATTTTAATAATTAACACTATACATAATTACTAGTTATTACTTAGGTACCTATAAAACTTATATTTACAATGATATATACTTTTGCTTTATGTATATTATAGTACAAAGTGTCCGCGTTCTGCAAAGTACCTTTTTACCAGACCGTACTAAGTGTCCGTGTTTCGCACTTTTAATGCTTGACCGTACAAAGTGGCCTAGAACCTAAAACTTTAAATCCTCAATGAAACAACGACCATAAACTAACTGTGGTTACAGATCGGATTCAAGAAGTTCGGTAGAATTATGTGACTTATCAAACAAAATATACAATTTTATTGGTCAGAAATACTTTTTAATAAATAATAAAACTATAATGAAAAACAAACACTCTTGATCCGTATGATAACTGCGCTTCTCGCTTTTAATAATCTTACGTACGTTTTCGTAAAATGTATCGACGACAACGGGACTGTCATGACTGTACGTGTGGCGGTGTTAATTGGTAAAATATTTTTTCTCATCCCGCAATTTTGTTTTACGTAACTGACCTATTTCAATACCTAATATCTTACTTGTAAAATTATTCCCACCTATAGCATGTACATAATATAAAATAAGATTAAATTGAATGATTGTCTAATGTCTACAATATTCAACATATGCGAGAAACTAATTCTATTGATAATATAAGTAATAACATTGATCACTGAAAATCATAGATCTTATACTACTAGATAAGCAATGAGCGTATGGAATGCATAACAAGATAGAGGGCGCTGTTTGATTACCCGATTACTCGTACGCACGGTAATATTGGTAATTCCGTAGTATAGGTTATTTATATTGTCTATTTGACCTATTATTAATAATTTATTAGCTATTTTATTAATTACCTAATGTCACAATTTATTGTTATACAAATATTTCTAGTATACATATGCACGCCTGTCGTCCAAAACGGCTTACATCACTGCGGGATGTTACGCTATTCGTTATGCCGTTGTTATCTACAGTTCCTGTCTAGTAGTATAAGGTCTATGCTGAAAACTGAAGAGTTTTCCTATAACAATTATAATCATGGTCTTAGAATTATCATAAAATCCGTAGGTATTTTTATTTTATAGACACACTAACAGCTTTAAAATGATTTCACATTACTTTGTAATATTTTAATCTGTAATTTCCGAAAAAAAAATAATCATTTTTAAATTTATACCTGGTAATTTTAAGTGTAATGAAGCAATTGAAGTTTTACAATTTATTAATTTACATAATATTTATAATGATAATGGTAATTATAGGTAAATATATTCCATACAGTATTCCATATAGCAGAATCATATCCGTTCCACAATGTTGTATAATTCTGCCCACCGACCACCAGATCACTATATACGCAAATTGTTTATTGGAAACCACGATTCACATTCACGTAAACACAACTGAGTGTAAAGTTGCCTTAATACACAATGTATACCGTTTTTAAATTTTTTATTTTTTATTTTTATTTCCAGATGTTAGTTATAAGGGATAGTAATAGTTTCCACTCTAACAGCTATGACTAACAACGCTTTAAATATCAGTGTTCTTACGATAGAAACTAACTTTGTAGCAACAAAGCAAAACTATTACTATTGAAAAGCCATCGCAAAGCACACTACCTACTTCTAACTCATTTAAGTACATTTTCCAAACTCAACAAAAACAAAAACCCTGATTTACAACACCTTACTTATGCCAATATAGATTTATGGTATATACATTTAAAAATACGTAATCCTAACATATAACGTTAAAAAAATCAATATTTCAGTTCACCAAATTTCTAAAAAAATAACAAATTCATCAATTAAATCTATATAAATACTTTTTATTGGACCTGAATATTAAAATTATAACTAAAACAGACTCATATTATTATGAAATGTTTCGTTTATATTTTTAACTGCGTATAGATCAATTTATTGCTCGGGAGACTTAAACGCAGATAAAGAATTATTCTAATAAACAAACTAACAAAGGATGGTCAGGTGGGTAACGTTCTGCTGTACAGTATAGATATCGAGTGGACCTCGAACAAACAGTAGATCACTATAATGGGTTTGTTAAATTTGAATGCAACGATAGGTATTATTGTATACAAAAAACAATTCTGAACAGCGATGATTTGTCAGCCTAGGATATATTTTCTACTAGTCAGTGAAAAAGGTGGTTTGTACTTAGTTTTAATGATATTGATATTCTAAAATTAAATCATGTACAGAAAATACCAATTTAAACAATTAGTGAGTTTCAAGTTTATATGACTTGTAATTTTCAACTATAAAAAAAATCTAAAATATTTGATAGTAAATCGTTATTTTACAAGAGAATTTTGTATTTTGTAATTATTAAAATTTAAGATAAAATTTTAATTGGCCAACGCTTTACTGCCAAACTTAAAGAAAATCTTGTATTGATTTTTTAAGTTTTTTTTTATCGAAATTAAAAAAAAAAAATACTTAGAAATATCGATAATTTCAGTTGTCAATAAATGTATATATAGCTAAAAAAAAAAAACCAGAATATTTTGAAATAGCCTGTATACATATATAACGCTAATATAAAAATTTGGTAAAAATGTCAAGTATTTTCAGTGATTCGTTTTTGAGTTTCAACTGTGTAAAAAATCGATTTTGTCAAAAACTGGTTTTAAGTGAAAATTCCCGTTTTTCCTTCACTTTTTTTGTAGTTTATCCCGAATTTTTGAAAACTGTTGAAAACTTCTTACTTTTACCTCTATAATGCACCAAAGATATATTTAATTTTTTTCCGGAAACTATCCTTGAAGTTTTAAATTGAAGTTTTATGTCGACAAGATATATGGTGTACCTACATGGTGTACACAGACAAAAAAAAAAGAAATCATTGTAGAATCAATACTTTAATCATTTCGTTCAAAATCTAAAATAAATAAATAAATAACAATAAAATAATAAAAATACTCCCATTCGTTGAGAGTTATCATTGAGCGTCCACTATCTTAAGACTTGGCATTTTTTATTTTTAATACCTTCTCTTGTTGTAAAAAAATATTTACGGATTAAATGTATTTAAAAAAATTGTATTATTTTCTAATATTCATAATACAACAGTAATTAACATATAGTATAAATAGTATAATTTTTACAAAATATAAAAAAAAATTTTTTTTTTTTTTGTTAATGAAGTGCTATTTCCAGTTAAAAATAACTATAATGTACCTATCAGCCGCAAAGTATTGTAATTAGATAACCTAATATTAAAATATTGATTTAAATTTAATAAAAATAATATAATATTATAATTTATAATAAACATATTAATATAAACTATTATAATGCAAAAAAAAAAAAAAAAAAATTAAATTAAATATTAATTATAGTTAATAATAAAATAAATACAATTTTTTTTGCAAGATTAATTCAACTTAGCACATAAATAACCATAATTTCGATATAAATATATTATAATAAAATAAAATTACTTAGATATCTTAAAGGTTTACATGCCGTGTTCGCTCAAAATCATTATTCCTTTACAATAATTTATCATTCAATTCAATTTTTTAACATTCAACTCATAATGTATATTAGAATGGTAATCTACTTTAAAAACGTGGTTTTATAATTATTTCTTCAAAATATATAATTTGTACAAAAAATTATCAGCCTGGGTTTTCACTGAATCAACATAATATTATTATAGCAAATAAGTATTATTAACAACTAATAGTGATAACTACAGTAAAATGTCTTAAAATATTGAAAGACAACGCAATATCTCAATAGTTTTATGATTGTAATAAGTTTATATGAAAGTAAATTTAATAACTCTAATGATATAGTTAATAAATATGAAATAAAAAAAATCAATTAATAAAATAGTTAATGATCTTGATGAAAATGAGTGTATTGAAAAAATTATAAAATGTAAATAATATGTTTAACAAACACACAAACGCAATGGAATGTATCAGGAAATATTATTATTATAAATATAATATCTAACCCTAGTCTAAATCCTGTATTAAAATATCTATTTACTTTATTATATTTATTTTTGATTAATTAAGTAATACTTTATTGTGTAATTGTATACGTATTTTACTATAAACGAATCATGGTATCCATGAACTCCAGATACCAGATGTAACCAGATACGAACTTATAGCTCGGTTGGTATACATAATATCAGCTATTATTAATGTTATTTATTGAAAATATATAACTGTAATTGATTTGGCTGAATAAATAAATTAAAATATATATATAATAGTATACAATGAACATTAATACAAGTATACAACTATATTTCACAGTTAATAATCTCAAGTGCCAATATAATAAGTAACAACTAGACCTATACGGGCTATACTTAAAATTTCAGTTAAGGTATTATAGAAATTCAGGAAGAGTTTTAATACATGGAAGAGCTATTATAAGTTTTGTCGTTAAGACAAATTATCGATTTTAACGAAAGTTCCATACTTACAGTTAACATAATAAATTTAATTACTAATTTGCTGCTTTTTACTTTATATTTTGTTTAAGCTAAATATTCTTTTAAATTAAATTATATTGTAAATATTTAAATTGTATTAATTTATTACAATGCAGAAAAATGTTATGCTGTTTAATTAAAAAATTACTGTAAGTTTTTTCAGTAGATGTTAATTTGTTAATTTGTTAACTATTATATTTATTAGATAGTATTAATAATTTAATTTCACAATAATTAAGCTCGTAAAGTTTCGACATCTACTTTTATTATTTTTTTATTCATATTATTACCGTCACATTGTTAGATATTATTATTTTATTAATAATAATTACTACCATTATCAAAGCAGTTTCCTTTTGAATAGGATAAATTTGATTGTTATCTGAATCATGAGTGGGTGGTAACAAAGACTGAAGTGGTTCAAACGAAATTAAAAAAAGTTTTAGAGTACCTATTCCTGAGAATGAATTGATTCATTGTTTCATTGTAGATTTCTTGTTAATTATTTCTAACCATCATGCATTGTTTGGCTAAAAAAATATTGATACTTATACTTATCTTCCAATTATTCCAATCGAGTTTACAATAATTGATTTCATGTTGGTATTAATAAATGGTTAATAGCAAATATTATTTCAATCAAACAAAAAATTAAAAATGTTAACCAATATTACACAAGATTTGTTCGATTTTCAGCAGTAGGTACTTCTGATTCTTAATCTTAAATAATTTTCATATATACTAATTAGCATATTATTAAACTTACAATGATAAAATAATTGGGTAATAATATATAACTTAGTTATTCAAAACTAGACAATGTGGTTTGTATTAACATTCGTCATCGTGAGTAATAATTTTATATTTATTTATTTATTCGTATGGCAATAATAATTGTAAATATTAATAATCCTGTGAACAGTGAACCTACGAACACACATTATTTTCCTAAATGTCGTTATATAGAGGTTAACTATATTATAGTTATTTATTCAGTTAGTATATATGTTTTTTAATCTTCTTACAAATCAAATTGTTTTGTTATATTTTTTTTAAAGATAATTTAAAATTATCTTCAACATGTAACATTTGGTTAACACCGTGGTAATGCTATGTGTTTGTATAAGACTTATTTAAATATGAACAACATAATTACTTTAAATTTGTATTAAAAAAAAAAAAACATATTATAATAATTATTAATAATGAAAAATATTTTATTTTTATTATAGCAAAGATTGATTTTAAAGTATAAAATTATAGATGCGCCAACAATGACTGATTTAACTAGGTATACAAAATATAAATGAAGTCCATGTGTATATTTCATGATATTGAAGTATGTTGGCTAAAAATATTTATTCTAAAATAAATACTCATAGAAACACAGATAAACTAAAAATATAATCAATTATTTTTATATGTACCTATTTCATTTTATTTTCTGTACTTCAGGTAGGCATTTTGGAAAAATAATTACAACTATTAATAATATTTTTAGTCATAGTAATTACAAAACTATAATTTTTTTTTTTTAATGAATCAAACGCAGCAATATATAATCAAATATTTTTAATTCATTCGAATCAACGTTTTAAATTGTTCTTATAGAAATACCTATTTAAAAACTTTAAAAATTAAGTTTCCTTTGTCGATTAAAACAAAGATGTTTAAAAACAGGCAAAATGTAACAATTAAAAAAAATCAAGAATCTAAGATACCTATAGATCAAGAAGCAACAGAAGAAACAACACCTATTGTGTTAGAAACACCTGATACTCAAGATTCTAAAAATGACAAAATTCTACCCGTTACATCTTCTGAAAAACTAAAATCATCAAAAAAAAATGCATGCGATAATATAATATTGGCGGAAACACATGTAAATTGTATAAGAGAATATTTATGGATAACACCTAAGCCTGCGTCATTCTTCGAAGAATATTTTGAATCCATACCCAAAGGGCCAAAGTCTTGACTTTCTGAAATTGTTATTATTTAATAAAACATTTAATACAACCACTTTGATACTGTATGTTTCTATATTAATTACTTAGGTATTGTATAAAATACTGATCTCCGGATCGATTGATATAAATGTGATTATTATAATATTATAATATATTATATTATTTTTAATGAAAAACTAAGAACTCTGTTTGGTATTGGATTTAAATCTGAGAAACTACCTTGTTTGTACATTCTACAATAAATTTTACTTAGTTATAGCTTATACTATAGCTCTATTTAGCTATAGTTGATTAGGTTTTTCAGATTAATCTTAAAATTTTTTTTTTAAATTTTACTTGAATGTACTACTTTGTCTTGCTTACAATGTATAAAAAAAAATCAAAGGATGTTTATAAACTATATTCTTGATTTTGTTTTAAAAAACAAATATAAAAATTATACAAGCGTTATTATAGAATTAAGTAAGTAATATGATGTAATATATTATAAATCCTTGATATTATTACAGTTTAATGACATTAGTCGAATTATTCAAATATTCTTATAACACTGATGTTCGTTTAATTGATAATAATTTATTTTAAATTTATATTTTTATTTCGTAATCTCATAGGTAGAATGTTACTTTAATTACAAGAATAGCTTATCAATCTTATATTTTATTATATTAGTTTTATATTGTAGTATAATTAGTATATAGTATTTAAGTATAATATATTAAGATGTATAATAATGTGTACAGTATCAACAGATGACAATACCCGAACTAGTAGGTATCCTTATTAACAAGGGTCAAAAAGTATCAAAGTACTGGGATATCGTGAATTTGAATAAATACGTACTAAGTCGTGTTGTATGTTGCGGTCGTACTAAAACTAATTGCATACACACATTGGTCTTACCAGCAGAATTAAACGTGTCTATTTCGTGTCACCTCTTTACAGTATTTTTGACGGTTGTACATGGTGTATGTACTATGTTCCCTAAATTAAGTGGGGTATGTAGAAGTAGGAAAAATCTTATTAATATTTGCATTTTGCAAGCAACAGACGTATAACGCGCTGGGAAATTGTTTTTATTATTATTTACGTAAATGATATAAATGTATAACCTAACCTTACTATAATATTATGTGCTATAACAATACTATTTTATAATGTTTTTTAGCTTACATAAATATTTTAAATTTCTAGTTATGAAATACTTTGGTTATATTATTTTATTTATTGAGTTATTCGCGAATGGTTTATAGTTTGAATTACCGCTATCTCCTGATATTTCATCAGTTTTTATGTAGGATTTGATTTGTACTCACTTTTAATAGTAATTAAATTAAAGTAGGTAATCCCAACATAATGGAAAATACATAATATAAAAGTTTTAATTTAATTTCATCGTTAAAATTAGCGATTTAAACTTTACACTGAATTAACACTGATTTAACATGACTTGGAATATGCTATACAATACATTCCCTGTAGTTTATTGGTCCTTGTCTTCCTCCACTATTGTGACCTCATTTAAAACTAAACCGAAAACTAAAATGATACACCTGTTTGTGGCTTACAAAATTGCAGTAGGTACACTTATACAGTTCATGTTCATTACTAATTTCATTCAATTTTTTTATGCTTATTTTTCTCCATATTTTTAATAATATGTTAAGTTAACATGTAGGTAGTTAGGTTATACAAATACATGTAGTATACTAGGTAATCATTTTTAAACAGAACAATAACATGAAAATCAACATTTTTAAAACTACGAATATTTAGTATATTTTAAACAAAATATTCGATCAAGATATGTAAAAAAAATTATTGAAGTTATCCTAAATAAAAATTTTAAATTGGATTTTAAAACATGGATGTACATGTATAACTCTATAAAATAACATCGAAACAAATATAATATTATAGCGGCTAATTTATAATTTTATACAAATGTATGAAGGAACGCAATGGCAATGAAAAAAACTGGGGTACTAAAGCCCCTTTATTTTTTTTCTTGATGTTTTTTATGGTTATGGATACTTGTTATTATTAAAATCTAAATTAACATGAAACAATGTGGGAGTGTTAAGCACAATCAAGACCCCCAAATTGCACCCATATATGTATGCCAAATTGTTCTCTTATTCACCCACTTACATAAATTCATATTAGAATTAATTGTTATAAATTCGTCAATATTTTGTAATTAAAAATTTGAACTTATGTTTTCGTAATGGACGTAATACAATATGCAATGAATTTCTTGTTTAGCATATTTTAAGTCATGTTAAACTAGTGTAAATGCAGTATAAAGTTTTAATCACACATTTTAAACATCAAATTAAATTTAAACTTGTGTTTAAATTTTCCATTATGTGGGGATTAGAATATCTATTATAAATGGCTACACACAAGATCCTATATCAAAACTGATGAAACACAACGATATCATTGTGTTAACTAATTGAAATTTTAAAACACCATCAACTATATAAGTATAATATGACCTAAATTGCTAAATTATTAATATAAAACTACCTATTAATTTGTATAATGAAAATCAAATACGTTGATAACTACATTACTTTAAACTATATCCAGTGATCTACACAAATAAAGTAGGTAGTGGAAATAGAAATTAAAGATGTAGTTAGGTACTAGTTTGATTTCTAGTGATATGTGGAAAAACTTAAAATATTAAATCAGGAAAAAAATATTATACAAATTGATTAAATAAGAAAGGAGTTCGTTGAAAATGTCTGCTATCAGAGAGTATCATTTCGATAATAGAAGTTAATTTTATTTTACGAGTTATAAGAAAATGATTACCTACTAGAGGGAATTTTATTTTAAGAATACTAAGTAAAATTATTAAATAATAAATTGTTACTAAACATATTTAAGCTGGAATCTTTCTTGTGATTTTCTTGCCTTTATATATATATATTTATATTTATAAAGATTAAAAATAATTAAATACGTATTTAAAGATATATCAATAATATTGAGTTGTAAAAAATTTCAAAATTTATATGAGTATCAATAAAATATGAATGATAGTTTCATGTAATATTACAGAATCTTTTATATAATTTTTTTAAAATTAAATAAAAGCTATCATGCATTCAAAATGCCTAGGAATTGAAAAACAAAAAAATATATATATGATAAAATGAATTATAAAATATTAAATACTTACACAGAATTGATGGCATACTAATTGTTAACTACTCTTCAGGTAACAATAGTAATACCTAATACATATTTTATAAAATAATACTTTGACTTTCAGTATATTGTCTTTAGTAGATTTAAGATGCTATCATTTTATTATTTTAAGCGATAAAATAGATCTTTTTGGAAAGCGTGAAGTTACATATTATAGGTATGCATTTATTTTTTAAAAATTGTAGTGGAATTTGTTTGGATATCTGTAATAAAAGTTTTTGTATTTTATATAGTGTATTTTAAATTAAAACTTGAAGTTCTTGACCCATTATCCTACCACAATTTTATCCAAATATAATACATACATGACACTATACTGACTATAGTCATAATATATGACTATGCACCATTATTTTTTCGTTGCAACAAAACTAGATACTTTTATTTAGATAATTTCTTTAATTGTTTCTATTTTTATTCTCTTGAATCATAATTTAATATTTAAAATTGATTGAAGAAATTTTACTTTTTTTAAATTACATTATTTGGATCGTTATCAAAAACAAAATGTTTGGAGAGAAGTCACAGAAATCCCATACGTATTTGATCATTATAACTACTTCAGTTTATTTAATTACTATGTTAATAACGTACATTTTTAAATTTTAAACATTAATGAAAATAATAGGTTCATGCTCATATTTTACAACATAATTTTACGTATTTTAAAATTATATAAATATTACTTTACCGACAGTCATAAAATTAGTTTTAGTAATCTTAGTCTTTTAAAATTATGAGTAAACATCATTAATCATTATCTTAATAACATTTCAATATTTAGCTATTCATAATTTTAAATTTTAAATCTTTAATAGAAAATATCAGTTAGGTTATGCAGTGGAGGTACTGCAGTCATTTGTCTTTATATAGATATCTCTATACCTAATTGATTTTTATAGGTAGAAATACTAGAAATACAGAATACTCCTAGTAATATTTTGTTTCGAACATAAAACCAAAAATTATATGTTATCATTTAAAAGAGTAAGTAACTTAAAAATGATAACTAATATTAGGTTTAGACCAATATTTTTTTTGTCCATAAATACCGTTGTAAGTTTTAAAGTTGGTGATAATGTTATGTAAGAATTGTTTTTTTAGTGACCTGTTTTTCATAATATTATTAAATATGTACATTGTATAGATGTTATCCATTTTTCTATTTATGTGACGAAAAGTTATGTTATTTTCTCTGTATGTATATAATTATAATATAAAGAGATTTTAAATTTTAATGACACAAAAATATTGGTTTTTTTAAAATATAATAATATTATGGAATGCAAGATAAATACTGAAATACTGTCAATCATATTTTATTACACATATGCAAATTGTTGAGAATAATAATTTGGTTGACTTTTTATTTATTTTCTGAATAGTTGGTAATTAAATTTATCGAATGAATAAAAAGACAAAATTACAAACAGTGAAAATAATATAGTATAATATATAATATAATGTAATTTAATGTATAAGATAAAATGTGTTCAATGCATCCATAAATTAGTAAGTACTTTAAATAATTTAATCTTCAATTTTTACAATAATCTTCATGAAGCGTTATTCTGTTGTAACAACTTTAATCTCATTTAATTTTATATACATATATAACTTAATGATAATGCTAGGAATAAAGTATGGAATAACAGTTATATGCATAATCATCATCTCCCAAACAACGACCGACATCGTGAGAGCCCCCGTAAAGTTTTTGTATCTCAATAAATGTCGTTCCGTTTCGTTCAACTGGTGCTGTGGTATACAGCGTGTTTATATTACAGCTATCATAATATTTATATTATTATTTAAATTGATGATAATCATAGACCGAATACATACGTCATTCATCATAATATCGTTACTAGTGTGAATGTGGATTTTTGTAAAGGAGTTGTGAAATGCAATGTTTTTACTTTACTTAAGAGTATCAAAACGATGAAAATCAAATAATATATAGTGAAAGTTTTATAATACTATCATTAAACTTTGTGTATCATAATATCAGGTATTTACATTTTATGCACTTAAAAACGGCCACCAGGAGGTCTATGGATATCTCCAGCTGGTTATACGCTATATATCGATATTCTAGAAACTTAATACTGCATACTACCGTAGTTACCATATAATAATCATCACATTGCTATTATACTACTTTTATTAGATAATAAATAAAACACTTAAACTTTTTAAAATTAACTTGGACATGAGTACTATTAATAGTTAATGTAATATACTAAAATATATATATATATATTATAATATATGTATAAATTTGAAAATTGATCTTATGATCCAGAATTTGATATAAATTGATTGGAATTTATTATTTGGACAAGCAACAGTACACATATTATTAGCTTTTAAGTTTAAACTAGTATAATTTTCAAGTTGATCGTGTATCGTGTAAAAATTAATAGTCGATACACGGTTCACATTTTTGATACAATAATGAAATCACAGGAATGAACAGTAGATCGCATTTCAACGAATCGTTGTATAAAAATATAATCAAAAATTTATGATTATTACTGGTTAACGTAAAAATACCTTTATAATCTATTATAACTGATATAATACCCAACTGTCTTAGCCCTTAAGTATTAATAAGGTTTAGATTTTACGTTTTATTAGGAGGTTCTTATATTATAGAAGGTTTATTATATTTCTAATTGTTAAGATTTGATGAAATTATAGCCGTAGTCAAACTGAAATAATATGAAAATATGTACGATTATTATCATATTATAATATATTATATGTATAATCACTGTTTGTATATTTTTATTTATTCTTCAAGAAGATAATAGGCTCCACTGAACAAGTTTCGTGTGGGGTTATACACTCGTATAATATTAACAGAATAAACCTTGATCAGAAACGGGAACTTATTTTCTTAAAAAGAGATAATAAAAAATAAATATAATAATAATAAATGAATAAAACTCACTCGCGCTTACAATTTGATGTCGTGGTGCCATTTAAACGGTATAAAGCTATAAAAGTCATTTGATAATAATTAAATAGGTACTTTTGCAAAAAAAAAAAAAAAAAAAATAATAATACCTTTGCGTACGCATAACGAAATGCCGCCACCTGCACCATCGGTCAGACGCGTGTGCATTTATTTTTTATATAAAATTATATATATATATATTATAAATTTTTTTCTTCACTAACTCGTATGTATATACCGTGTGTGTGTGTACATAAAAAATGCGAGACGCTATATAATATGAACCGTTGAACACAACCGCTATATACCTACCGCTACCGCGGTTACCACGGATACGCGCGTTGTGTGTGCGTTCGCCCACGGAGCCGGCGCGCACGGACCGCGCGAAGCGCAAGTCCATAGGAAGAAGAGCGCAGTGCCGTAACGACCGCCGCCGGACGCGTGTGCGACTTTGGCGCGAGAACTTTTGATTTCGATTGTTTTCGTTTACGGACCCGTGTTCAGATCTAATTTTCTCGAATTCCGTTTTATTTAGTCCGTAGACGCCGTAGTAGATATATTAAGTTTTACTCGTACTTTTCATCTTTTGCGCGTCCCTGGCGATCCGTCGCGGACGACCAGCGGCGGCGTGTGCCCCCGTGGGGCTGGTTCGGATACCCTCATACAGATTTCACTGGAGACGAAAGCAAACTGCAACTGCAATAGTGACAGCGGTCGCGGTTGTAGTTAAAGTAACTGTTAACCGGCGAAAACAGTTGTGGAGGAGGTGGTGGTGGCGGTGGTGGCGGAGGAGGAGGAGGAGCCATGCGAAAACCAAAGGTAAAAAAAAATTATGTTAATATCACGATTATGGCATAGATACATTATACATTATTATTTTTTTATTTTTATCACGTCTAACTATTAAGTGCGTTATTATTCTTTCCCGTATTCTCCCGCTGCCGCCGCCGCAACCGTACGAAAATAAAGAGATTTGGCGGGACAGAGGCCAAAACGCTATTACAACGCTACACGTAATACATCTGTCTGCCGCGTAGTCGTCTCGTGTCCGTGGCAGGAAATTCGCACTCGGCCAATTATTATTACCGTTTTATTATTGCATCACACACGCGCCACACACATTGTCGGGCGATGACGGCGGTCAATGTAGAGTAGAAATAACGTCCATTATAATAATAATAATAAATATTATTATTTCAATGAAATAACACGAAACGGCATGCATGTAAACTCCACCCTCACCAGAAATACTATTGTTAATATTGTATTATCGTTATTATAATTAATAATATCATTGTAGGCTGAAAATTGGGCACCGCCCTGTACTCAAATCGTGATCTATTTTGAAAATGACAAAAAACCAAATACATTTAAACAATTATTATTTAATATTACTATTAAATATTAATAAATTAAAACTATAACTAAATGACTAATGGATATGTAATGTTAACAATAACTGGATAATATATAATTAGCCAAGTTTTTTGTAGGAAAATACCATAAAATATAATATACACAGTTAGATTAAGTCATAAATTAGTGATAGGCAAATATTATCTGTCATAAACAAGATACACTATAAACTATTGGACGTTATAATGCCAGATATCATGTTTAAATACTAAATTAATTTTGAATATCTTTTTATTCTCATTTTAATCGTCTTTATTTTATATCATAAATTATGAATCTCTACCCCTATATTGCTATAAGCTGTATTGTTTTAATTGTTGAACTAAAATAGTTTATGCTAGCATCTAACTAATAAAATAAAAAAATTGAATATTAAATTTACTAGTATTGCATTAAATTTAAACTTAATATGCAACAAAAGATACAAAAATGATCTAATATTCTATATTCTATATAGTAAAGAAAATATTAAAAAAAAAAAAAATTATTTATTTTAAACCTATATGCTAATTTAAATTGCGTAATACATTTGAAGATTTACATTTAAGTCTTTTTGGACCAAATTTTCTTTTACAAGAACACTTTTTGTAACTTTGACCGCTACACAGTTATTGTCTGGCTTTTCATTTCCTTCAATAATGTAGATACACTATTCCAAACCATCTACCAACTCTGAAATATGTATTTCATCTAAACATATTAAGGGTGATGGGCAAATATCAAATTGGTATCTAGTTTATATTTATGGTAAAGTACCATATTTATCTCCAAGTCTAAAGAATTTTTTATCCAAAATTGGCAAAAAATAAATTAATATTATATTCCTCAGGTTCTCTTAGATTTTATTGACATAAGGTAAAGACACTCTTACGTAGTCTAACGATCACTAGGAAAAACTTATGAATTAAGTAATTGTTCATTATTATTATATATGCATCATATAATATGAATAATATTATGATAATCCTATACTCGTAATAAATAACTAATAAAGTACTTTTTAATGGATCAATAATATTATATAATATTCAAAAAGGTAATAGAAACGTATACAATTAAAAAAATTAATAATACTTATGATACATTTTTAACATTACCTAGGTACCTAGTCGGATAATATTAAAATTATGTAACTTTAAAATCATTAACCGAAATGCATGATTAATGTTAACATTATCCACAATATTAATTATTTAAATACTTGTTGTTGTATTTGTATTTTTGTTGATGAAAGTTTAAATCAAATTGTTTAATATGTGTATCTTTGTATTTATATGTTTACATGATTTTAAATTTTTTTATATTTTTATTAAATGCATCTACAGCAAATATATAGAACAGTGTTAGGCGAGACATTAGGTTAAATAATGAAGATGCAAATTATATTGAATTTTATATTTGATGGTATAAATTAAAAAGTTTGAGATAGGTATTTGAATAATTTAATTATAGTAGTAAGGTTTGGTCTGAAAAGTACTTGGAAATTAACACTTTTCTAATGCATATAACATTATAGTACAAATAGAAAAATAAGACACGATAGCATAGTTGTAACATTGCATTATAGAATCTCTAATTACGACTTATCAATTTTCAACCGTTTTTTTTTTTTTTACTGGAAATATCATCGAATAGTAAAAATATAAAATAAACATGTTATTGTATCTAACTTAATAAATCTATTAAGTTGTATTTTAACTTTTAAATATGATCCCAACTTATTCATGCTATCGTGCTAATATAATATCTATGATAGAAAAAAAATATTAACAAAAGAAATACCATCTTTTAAGTAAATGACAAATGTAAATCTTTTAAAAAAATTATGAAGTTAGCTCAGTTAGCTGAATTTGAAAATTCATTGTAAGATTTTTATCTTGAGTACTATTCAATATAATTGTATTCGTAATTCGAATTGGACAATAATTTCTTATAAAAAACAAATATTAAATAAAATGTTATTAGTAAAAAAAAAAAATGTCAAACAAAATTATATAGGTAAGTAGTATTATATTAGTATAATATGATACAATAATAATAATATTATGTTATATTAAATAATATATTTATAATAAATAGATTTATTAATAGAAATCAAATCACCGGTAACTAGTTAGCTTACCTAATAATTATGTTTAATTTATTACAATTAACGTACCACAACTTAAAATAATTTTTGTTATATTTCCTTACTGTTAATACCTATTTAATGTATGTGCCTATAGTTTTAATTTGGAAATAAATTATTTTACCGTAGGTAGTTTATATTTTCAAAGGTTACTATTTATATTAAATAAATAAATAAATATTATAAGGTTATGCTTTCATTCTTTCGTTCTAAATAGTTAAATAACAATAATAATTTTAAATAACTTTCATAACAAACTTAGGTATACTTTTATTTGGTATTCATGTTTAAATTAGTTTAACCATTTTTATATCTTTATAAAATTATATTTTATGATAATATTCAAAAGGTTAAAAAAAATATATAATCGCATTACAAATTTTAAAAATAATTGCTTTTTGTTTTTTTTTCACCTATTACACTATTAAAGTATTATACGCTTTTTCTTATGCTGGTAGAATAATAATTCAATTAATAAGTGATTAATCATCGTAGTCGAAAACTTTTCGTTTTTATTTATTTTGACTGCCATAGTATCAAAGCATTTATAACTAATAAGTAATAAGATTATAAATTATACATAACCATATTAATTAATTTCATTAGTTGAATAACTAAAATAGTTTTGTCGTTTATAACATTTTCTTTTCCAGCATATTTTTGACTGATTTTTTTGTTTTTTTTTTTTTTTTTTTACTTTTAGTGGTTCTTATTTTTACTTACCTATGTATTTACTAAGAATAGTTTGGGAATTTCAATACTTTAAATTTGTATGTTGGTGATATAAATTTTAATTAAAATCCAAATAAAAATTTTCACGTGGGTTTGTCGTATAATATATTGTGTTGTGTCAGACAACGACCACGTTGTTGGAGGTAAAATCTATCATTTTTCTATTAAATAATAATAAAATTCTGTTATTTCAGAATCTTAAGATTTATTTACCATACAATATACTATAAAATATTCTTCTATTTCCTCTGGGTTGAGAGAATAAAGTCAAAAAATATACAACAACCATTTTCTTTCATAATTATTTAATGATTTAAATTATGTGACATATAAGTTATATTTTGAATTTTTGAAGCTTGACCCAAATAAAATCGAATACCTTTATTTCCTAAAAGATTCAAATACTGCTTGATGCATTATTGTAATTTCAAAGCCTAAAATAATTCGTATTACTAATTCAATTTTTTTCAATACTATGTTTTTATTTCTTTATTTGGTAATAAAAACAACATTAATGGAATGTATAATTTATTTTTAGTGTCATAAATCACGTATAATTGTGTGTAATATTTATCATAATAGTTAAAAGTACCAACCATGTAAACAAAATCAAATTATTTAAAAAAATATTGGATTGTTTTACATGGAAAAATAATAATTTCATTAAGGACATCTTTGTCATAAAAAATAACTGACTTCTATTTGTTTTTAGTTTAATATACTTAATAACTCTTGAACTTATTTTCTTAATGTTGGCAGTTTGGGATAACAATATATTTTTGCATTGTGAATATGTCTTGCTATCAGTTTTAAATCGGGTGATGTCAAATCTCCTTCATTATGTAGTATATTTAGATACTTATTTTTTTATTATTTTTGATGGTGTCTTTAAACTATGGAGTTTAAATCCTTTCTTCTGTAAGAATTACTAATTTGTTGTCGTTTTATAGTTTCATAATTCGTATGACTATGGTTTAAACACGATTAATTTATATTTATTAATTCACTATATAATAATATACTTTTGATTTTTGCACTACACTTATATTTATATTACACTACTGCATATTTTAATTTTTTTGATGTATAATGTTTAAAAAAATCTAAATCAATAGAATTGACTAGGCAATATAATTAAACACATTAATAATTCGTAGTTGAATAGTTTATTTTCAATATTATATTTTTTTCAATAATTTTCCAAAATGTTAATACGATTTTCCTTGATTTTTGTTTTTATTAAAAAATGTATAGAATTTTTAAGTGCTTCTAAATTTATAAGCAGACATTTGTTTTTGTCTCTTACATCCAAATTATTTGTTAAATTCTTAATAAACATTTCTGTCCAGAACAAAATAAATATACTACTTTTTTTTTTTTAATATTAGCTTTTTAAATAATATACAATCCTCGAAAATAATGAAATACATTTTCTATATAATTTTTTATTTGTTATAATGAAAGAAAGAACTAACATTTTTTAAAAAAACTATTCAAGTTGAGTTGAGTAAGGTTTCGCTAATAACAATACGCACCAAGTGACACTTATTATTTTGATCATTGCCAAGCAATTAATTTTGTAAAAGGTCGCTACGTTTTATTTTCAGTTAGCAATTGGATTTTCGCGAGAGTGATTCATTGTATATTATACGTTACTTGTCATATACCTATTTAAAAATTACGAATAATTGTAAAATATTTTATTTAGTGAATAATATATAGGTATAGTATTGTATGATCGTACATACCCATGTAAAAAACTAATAATCCCAAACAAAAATACAAAACAGTTTTCTCATATAATAGTTAAATATTGTGCAATATATTCATAAATTTATTATGATCTTTCTAACTTCTAAAAAAAGTTAAAAAAAAAAAAAAAAAATAGTTTCGTTAAACAATTTTCATGACAATCAATAAAATTAAACTAGTTGAACATAATGTGTATTCACAAAAAAATAAAGATTTATTGTACGATGATGATGAAATTAATAAAATATATTTTGGACAAAATATTCGTTGATAATAATTTATTAGCACTCGCTTGACGTTTCGTTTAGTATTCAGAATGCAGATATAAGCTCAGTTAGTGAAATTTTGCTTATAAAAATTCAAATTTATATTAAGAACGATGGGGAAACAATGATACAACTCTTATGTCACAATAAAAATATTGAAAAAGGGTTGTCGAACAATGCAAGAAAGGGCATATATTCATAATAAACAAGAAAAAAACAATTTGCTCGTGTTTTTTTTTTGAAATCTCATTATTATATAATCTGAATAAAATATGTAAAATTTTAAATTTTGTCAAACTAATATTAAATTTCCCGAAAATGTATGCTCCGCCACACTTCTTGGTCAAACACATTTTCTTTGTTAATCAGGTTATCCAGTCGCTATTGCGTTATATTCATACTGCGTAATTACTTGTAAGGTTATTTACCAGTGTATTTAACTGTTTACTTAATATTACTCTCAATGTTTACATTTTGCATTAATTATTATTTAGTAAATCTTATATTATTATTTTAATTTTACACGTACGATACACGTCGTATGTAAGAACTTAGTCAAACCTCTTATTATTGTTATTTAATTTATAAAAATAGTGTAGTACGTAAGAAATATTTGATAGTTTGATCGATGTAATAATAGAGTAAATGAATCGACAAAAAAAAATATAAATCGATAAATCAAGTAAATATGAATCGATCCAATATTTTATTATTTAATCATTTTTTATGAAATTCGTCGGTCTTTAAATTCGTATTCAATTGCTATGATTTATGATATTATGTATTAACTACATCATTGTGTTACTATATAACCACAAAATAAATGGTTTTCTGTGGTATTAACACCACTATAACTGCTATGATAAGCACCATTATGTTAATATTATAATTTAATAGTTTAATAATATTAATTACGAATTTTTGTCTTATTTCTCATTTTAATTTTAAGTTTAATATTAGCATTTAATTTTTTCTAATTTAAATAAATGATGCATCTTCAATTATTTGTTTCCCATAGTATAATTTATTTATTATTTTTATTTTTATTTTTATTATATATTTATTATTTATACATTAACCTAATAAATAAAAACTACAACTTATTTATTTTTTATTTTTAAGTGAGTTATGCGAGTAATGTATATAATATATATTATATAAATATATTTCGAAAAAAAGATTTAATATCTAATTGAGACACACCATTAGTAGATAACAATAAAGTGATATATAAATAAATTAATTGCTTTAAGTTGTTTGAGGATGCCCAAGCATTTCCGGTAATTTCTGCCAAGTAACATTCCTGGAAATTGCACAACCCTAATTGGCTGTCAAAATATTATCTATCAGGGTACCTACATTTTTTTTCTTGACAAATTAGTAATGATGTGAAAATAAACTTCATTAAGTACCTACTATAAACATTGTAATATTATTTATTTAACAATTATGGTATTTAATCAGATAATTGAAGTTTTTGTGGAAATGTTATGAAAATAACTGTAACGATTTATATAAGATAAAGTTTGTTAGTTTACAAACAATTTATAAAATTTATAAACTATTCAATAAAAAGTAATAAATGTTTTTTATTTAAAAATAAATCTAATATCATATTATTAATTTTCAACTTACTTATTTTGAGTGACAATTTGTTTTATTAATAAAAACATGGTAAATTAACATTTTGTATATATCATTATAATAACAATATCTTATAAAATTCATAAATATTCAAGACATAAGAAGGGAATTTACCCGTTAGTACAGTACCTTATATTGTATTAAGTTTAAAATAGACAAAATAAAGATAGGTACATACAATATTACATACGTTTTTACTTGTTTACCCTCCGCTACAAACAGTATTTTGTTAATTAGACGCGGAAAATCAAGTGTTTTGACTCGGTATAATTGAGGCACTCATACATGAAATATTAAATGATAATCTATAAGTTGTTTAATAATCTAATTAGAAATATATCGATTAAATATCTAATCAAGTGCAACTAGTTGATCATTAAGTGCATTTTAGGATTTATAAGAATTGTAACAGTACTTTGAGTAGGAGGTTATTAAAAATATCTCCTTTTCTTCTTCACTTAAACTAAAATACGATAATATAGACTTTAGTCAAATGTGTTTGGACTACTAAGCCAATAAATATAAATATTTACTTAGATTACTACCAATTATTATGTTAGTACTCGTAGATTTCCATTTCCCAATAATATTATAATATTGATCAATATGTTATTATTCGTGCATGCTTACTTTATGTTTATTTAATATTATAAATTTGTCTATATAATGTACAAATCATTTTTATTTATAACATGACCGTTTGTCAGTTAATTTGATTATAATTAATTGGATTACTACAGTTGTAGACGTTGTCCCACTTATAGCTTCAACGAAGTGCATAGAAGTTAACGACCAGTTTACTTAAGGAAATACTGTTAATTCCCCTAGCACCTTTAAACATACAATATTATATAATTCTATAATTTATTGAGAAGTACTACCTAGTAAGAAGATGGAATACAAGTAGAAGAAATTGAATTATATTTTAGTTAAACTATTTCGATAACATTTGATGACCGTAAATAATTTTAAATTTATCTACAAATTGTTGAATATACCAATAACAATAAATAATTAAAAAAAAAAATAATTTTAATTTTAGTATTGTAATGTTATACTTATATTGCGTCTCATATATTTAAATTAAAAATTTAAATATAGTTTATATTCTTATTTAAACACATAACAAATTTTCTTCCTGTATTGTTTTTCATTTATGCATGTTCAAAAAAAAAAAAAAAAAAATAGATTTTCGAGATGTATCTAATTGATAAATATAAAATATTTAACAAAATAAATAACGCATAAGAATGTAAAAATGTGGATTCCATTATAATATAGTAATTGGATAGAAAGTTTGATTGGTATTTATAATTTTAGCTTATTATTAGATTTCTAACGTATATGCCAAGTGTCAAACAAGACAGCAATTTCCTACTAACGGTTTCCTACCTGTTCTTTTGTCAATACTCTAAACGAAAATAGATAATTATTAAAACTGATATTTACAAGTATGACATTTATTATTATTATTATTATTTTACAAGTAATATACCATCCACACAATTTAGCACAACCAGTATAATATGTGAGATCACATTATAAACAATTTGGTTGCGTGATAAAGGAGCCACCTATTGTTAGTGAGATTTAGCTTTGGACTATTTTATTAATATTTAGGAAAGAAGATCTCTATACCACCTAACTTTGAGGAGCTTGTGGTGAAGATTTTCTATTTATTATATTAACTTTATTTTGAATATATTCATTCTACACCATTAATATGTGTTTATTTCAAATAATTTCCTATATTTTAGATTTATTTTAAATTGAATTTTATAAGGGAGTAATGGTTTAATTTTGTTCCACTTCACAACCAACAATATTTTTAATAATCATAATATTATACATATATTTTACAAAAGTTAATTAATAATTTTAATAAAAACTATATGTTTAATACATTGTACCTACGTTATCTATACTATATTATATAGTATTATACCAACACTTGTTGCAAAAAGATAATAATAATGAAATTTGTCATTTATAATTAAAATACAGTTCTAAATCATATAACTACATTTTTTTCAAGCGATTATAAAATGGCTACTACACATGTCAAAGCTACAGTTTAACCTGTTTACTAAAATTGTCTGTGTATGTCACAGTTGCCTCAAATATTAAATTTAAAATTAAAGTCTATATAATATAAAAGAGTTTTAATATTCATCGATAGCTATTAGTTTTATCAAAACATATTTAAAAAAAAAAAAATCATTGACCATTTTTAGCTTGTTTTTATATTATACATAAATATTATTTTTTAAATTACAAATATTTTATTTCTTCATAAAATAAGGAATCTATCAAATGTATTTTTTAAATTTACCCCTTATAAGATTGACATATCAAAGTACTTTTCAAGATAAAAAAACAATTCGATGGATAGGGAGAATCTTTCTTTAAAAGATTCTGTAGCCAATCTATTTTACATTCCACTTTATGCAATATTTGCTTATTATCTACGACAGAAACAAACATTCAAACTTGAAAAAAGTATTTGTAAAGTGATATAATAAATTGTACCTAACCTTGTAGTTTATACCTATGCAATATAAATTAGCAATTTATGAGTTATAAATTATAACTATATTTCATTATTATAATACTATATTTTACGTCATAAATATTGCAAGTAGACATTTTATTCAATATTTAGATTCAAAATTTGATGCCGATCATAAAAATTAAAAATTATTATATTAAAAAATCAAACTTTGGAAAATATAAAGAATTATTTGTACTTTTTATGTAGCACTAATGCATTTTACCAATATACAATAGTATTAATTAAATATGGCACTTGATAAAATTATTGTTTATTATATTTTTTCAAGTATATTGAAACTAAAATTTAATTTAACATAATGATGACTAAATATTTTTAAATTCCTATCATAAAATTTATTAATTTTTAAATTATTTTTGACGAGTTTCTGAATAATAAAACATTCCTATATTATTGTCACTGCATAAGTTGATACACAACGTTCTTCTCAGTATGATAGATTAATTTTTAATTTAAGAATTGTAAAAAATACACGATATTTTGGTCTTATAACTACTGGGGTTTGTGATCAGATTTTTAAGTTAAGTATAAACACTTATCTATTTCACTGTAGCCTGTAAATTATATAGGTAAGGACAGTCTTGTAGAGCGCAGTGTGATGTAATAATATCCTGAGCACAATGTTTTTATCAACGAATCAAGTGTGTGTAAGAACCCGGATGTCGTGTATCTATAATAGGGACTGTGTAAATGTGTAATCTCCGGAAATCCATTATGTAGTTACGGTACAATAGTGATGGAACTTTTGTGGCTTACTGTGAAGGGCTCAAGACAACGACTTATTCGTTAATTTAAATTTGAAATTTTCATACAAATAAAACACTTATAATTAAAACAACTTTAAAGTTATTATGAATTATTTTATATATTTTCAATAAATTTTAACAAAGCTATAAGTGGACATTTGGTACAATGATATGGGAGAAGGGAAATGCCTAACAACATAAATATTAAATACATAAATATGATATAAAATATTGTTACACTTTATTTGATAATTCACAATATGACAAAATCATATTAAATATTATTACAAAATATGTCATTATACTGTATTGTTGTTAAATAGATGTTCAAAACAATATCTATTCGTGTATAAAGTTTAGCCATAAAAATAATCTATTCATCTGACATTATTTCTACTACGTTTTATTATACTCGTAATTCCTTTTCAAGAAGGTGAAGGTACCTGCTTGAATAACTTAACACAAATTATGATAATTATCGATGATTATTTTTTATGCTGTAATAACATAATATAACATATTATTAAGTACTTGTAATATATATTTTAAATAATTTTTCAGATAACTACTTAGTTACAAAATGTTTCACGAGGAAAATACTTTTTTTTTTACTTTTATTATTTGTTCTTCATCATATGATATGAATTAGATATTTATACAATAATTGATTTTTTTCTTTTTACATTTATACTTACATCATAAGTTTTGTTTAGAATATAAAAGTTCGAAATCAATTAACTTCATTTTCTAGTGAATGTAAGGTGCTAAAAACTGTAAGCTCCTCGTTTGTTGAGTTGTATTATAAGAAAAGCTAGTAAAATAATAATGAAAAAAAACGTATACTGCAGACTAGATGAAATCATAAAACTCCCTGGGCAGCTGTCAGGCTATTGTGAGCATTTTCAAACGAAAATTCTTATACTTTCGGTTATATAACCCATATACTACGTATTCCTACAATCGTAAATCTAGACATGTATATATATATATATATATATATCTTTTCGCTCTTTTTTTTATGTTTCCTGTTAACATATTCGTACACTACCCGATCGTAGCACATTGATTGATGCTGCCATCAAATCCAGACATCAAACCCAGTAATACAAAGGTAGGGTTGAAATTTGTGCACTTCTATAAGGGAAATGGATCATCCTGGGTACCTGAACAACAGGAGTAAATTATACTCGCAAAAGTGAATACCGATTGTACCCTATTTTGTATAAAGGAGAAGTATCCATTTTACATTTATAGAAATTGCTGCGTCACTTATGATACAGTATTCACTATCACTTAAAAAAAAACTTTACACAGAATATCTAAAACAACCAGTCATCACTTCGTAAACTTTAAGTGCTCAGTGGAGTATTTCAGAATTAATTGCCCATAACTTTGAGCTTAAACTTTTACAGAAAGATAAATATAATTTGTATTTAACCGAAAATAAAATGTCAATTTCATGCTAAGCCTATATAAATTACAGTAATCAAATATTTATATAATGCAACCTAAGTATTTACGTATAAACTATATTATGAAGCGTTGAAGACATTATATTTAAAAATTCAGTATTTTTTCCACCGTTTACATATCTTTATATAATATATATTTTACATTATATTACATACAACTCATATAAATCAATAAATGTACTGATACAATAAAATGTATATGTTTTAAATCTATAATTACTATAATTTTCAAAGTATAATACAGTAAATTCTTATTATGTCAAACGTCGCTATATTAAATTTTTCGTTATCTCTAACTATATTCAAATTCGCTTGTAAACTATACAACTACACTCAATAGAGTTATACTCTCAATAACTCGATATGAAATTATTCGTCTTTCCACACTACACATACGATTCTAATTCAACCCGTGTCCATTTCGTCATGACATCTGTAATCTGTTTAGTCAGAAATATTAATTTCTTATTTTTAAATTTATGTATTAACACGCACCCGATCCGAGTTCTCCACGATAAAAATAATATTATCGCTGACCAATATTCTGTCCGAGCTCGGACAAGTATGGACCGGTGTCCAGGATTAATCTTAGTTCATGGTTACGACTGTTACGAGATATAGATAATATCTTTATATTTAAATATATTTGGTTGTAAATTAATTCACTCTAATATTAAAAATACCTAACAGAATATAAAAAAAAATAATTTCTTTCCAGGAAATATATAACATAATATATTTCATTTGTGTTCTAGGGTCCGAGAAACAGTTACAACGAGTTTAAATGTATGTCATCAACTTTACAGTACTTAGAAATAAATTGATATAACAAGTCACATGAAACTACTAAGCTGCAAGTGTAAAATTATAGGTCTATGGTCACCATCATAAATAATGACAAAACTTGAAGGTAGGATGTAAAATCAGTTTTTCTAACGACTGTTATTCATTATAGTTGTAATTTATTCTTTTTCGTATATGGCTACCTATTACTGATTAATACTAATAGCTTATAATATTACTAGTTAAAATAAAAACAGCACGAAGTAAAAACATAATAATATATTAATGTATTTTACCATCACAATCAGATTTAATTTAAATTAAAATAATATTAAGACAGTGTTGTATCTATTTTAATTTAAAACCGACATCGTATGGATTTAATTTCTGTTTAAACTTGAAATCACATTGTGTCTGTTTTACTGAGAACAATAAATGTATAACATTTGATTTGATAGATACAAGCGTTGTATTAACTGGTTGTTACATAAAAAAGAACGTTATCGATGTAATATTCGTAGCTATAAAGATTGATAGGTACAGTTTTTATTTTTTCACATCACCTGACAGTTTGCAATCATCTGTGGACTGTGTATGAGAGAAAAAGTAATGTTTACAGAATGCCGATAAACCTATTTGAAATAAATATTTATTATCCACTACCCTTCTGTGTACATTTAGAAGTATATTTCCCCTTCTATTTAAGGTTGTAGCATCACAACTGAATGATAGTTACGAGGGAGATGCCACTTGTTAAGAGAAAAGCTTTATTTTTATTCTTCCTGTTGCGTATCTTTAAAAAAAGATATTCGTCGTTAACCGGTGGCCTGTCATCATCGTTCTATTTTTTATTTTTATTTTTTCCTTTATCAAATAACACATTTCTTGGGTCAAATACTACGATCGTTATGTATAATTTTAACACATTCGGTGATAAAAAAGTAAAACAAAAACTTCTTGATGGATGTTACAATCACGGTGTGTTACCAAAAGGTATCTCCGTTAAATTATTAATGGACTTTGGTGGGACCCCACTTTCGACACTGTATATCGAGTGACGTATTCGTAAATTTCCAATACCTACCCTTTTTACCACTACACATTCCCACCCACACATATACTGCCGTACACGCCCACAATTGCATTATTAACCTTAACATACGGTCACCGCACTAACTCGATTCTCATATACATTGTACACACACATATATATATATATTTGTGTGTGTGTGTGTGTGTATGATGTGTATAAATATTTTGAATAATCTTTCTCTTTTTTTCTAATTTCTGAAGTCCGAATCGAATACACAAAAACTTACTGCAATAATTTTCAGCTGAAATAATTAAACGTTGCAGCAATTTATACATTTATGATTTATATGTTATCGATTTCCGTACACTTTATAGTATGACAATATATGACAAACGTGAAATTGTTTATGAACGGTCTGGCAAAAATAAAATAACAATAAAACGCATTGTTTTCATCGAGTTATTACAGTAGTTTCCGTTCGATATTGTGTGACCCGTTTATTTTATTCTTCTAAGACCATTATAGTACTGACCCTCTAGTACAATGCGACGGAAAGTGCTTGTTTTAATATCTAAATTATTGTAACTATACAGGTAATTATTTTAATGACTATGCCATTTTGAGCCTTGATTTTGAAAAGCTATAATATTATTTATTGTAGGAATTATTATTAAAATTAATACCCTAGGTTTAATATGTTATTTCATGAATGCATCTAATAAATAAACAATAAGTTTATTATATATATAGTTATAAAAATAGAATATTCAAAAGTATCTATAGCTATATCATTTTATTATAAATAATTAGTTATGATTTCATTGGCTCTGGTAAATTTACCAAAAAATATATTTACATTTAGTTTTAATATACATTAAATTTTACTCTTAAATTATAACTAAATAATCTGTTATAGTGTGCTATCTTGTAAAATTTAATTTAAAAAAAGTGGGCAAGTGAGTACCGCTCTGCTGTACATTAGGTGCCGTATGGATCATTATTATATATTATAGGAGTGTTAAATTTGAATCCAATGATAGTTATCATTGTATACGAAAAACGATTCTGAACGAAGATGATTTGTCAGCCTAGGATATAATTTCTAGTGGTTGGTAAAAAAGGTGGTTTAAAAAAACCAGCTTATATTAAAAAATATTTTGAAAATTAAATCACGTAAAGAAAACGCGAATCTTAATAACTGGTAAAATTTTCAAGTATCTACGATTTATACTTTTTGAATAATAACAAATATTTAAAATCGTTTGAGGATAAATCGTTATCGTTACGCTATTTCGTTAAAATTTAAAATTCAAACGCACTTAAAATTTTTCCTATAATGATGCTTCGAGTTTTCTCTATAGATACTTGAAGGTAAACTTATGGAAAACTTAGTGTTGTATTTTTAATCCTTAGTTATAAACACAAAAAATTTTATGATTTTTCAACTTCAAATATTTCGCAAATATTCATAATTTTGACGAATTTTCGTCAAAATTTGAACTTCAAATGCTAATAAAAAAAAATTGTGCCTATGTATTCTTATAATTTTTTAATCACTATAAGAATAACATATGAGGAACTTTATATTAAATTTTCAAGTATTTTGATAGGGCCAAAAAAAATTTTATCGACACTTCAAAAATATTTTTTCAAAAAAATTGAAAATTTCAGTTGTCTATAAATAGCTCAAAAAAAGTCAAAATATTTTGAAATTTAAATCACGTAAAGAAAACGCAAATCTTAATAACTGGTAAAATTTTCAAGTATCTACGACTTATACTTTTTGAATAATAGCAAATATCAAAAATCGTTTGAGGCTAAACTGTTATTTAACGCGGTTTTTGTAAAAATTTAAATTTCAAACACTCATAAAAATTTTTTGCCTGAATCCGGTAGAGTTTTTTTTACAGATATTGAAGAAAAATGTATGGAGAACTTGTACCAAATTTTCAAAACTTAGTTTTAAAAGAAAAAAATTTTATGATTTTTCAACTTCAAAATTACTTGCAAATTTTCGCGTTTTCGACAGATTTCGTAAAAATTTGAACTAAAAACGCTTATAAAAAAAAATTGTGACTAACGATTTTTAATTTTTTTTAGCTACATTAAAAACAACTCATAAGGAACCTTGTATTAAATTTTCAAAACTTTTTGGTCATCCAAAAATTTTTTATCGACACTTTAAAAAAAATTTTTCAACAAAATCGAAAATTTCAGTGGTCTATAAATAACTCAAAAAAAGTCAAAATTTTTTGAAAATTTAACTATATACGGATACCACTGACATTAACATTTGGTGAAAATTTCAAGTATTTTCAGTGATTAGTTTTTGAATTACAACCATAAAAAAAAATCGATTTGGTCGAAAACTGGTTTTGCTTAAAAATTGCCGTTTTTCCGTCATTTTTTTTTTGTTTTTCTCGATTTTTTTGAAAACTGTTGGAAAATGTTAACTTTTTACCTTTATAATGCACCAAGGATATTCACTTTTACATCGGAAACCACCCCCATAGTTTGAAATTGGAGCATTATTTCGACTAGTTATGCTGTACACAGACACAAAAAAAAAAAAAAAAAAAAAAAAAACACACATCATTGTAAAATCAATACATTCATCACTTCGTTCAGAATCTAACATCTTACTTGTTTGATATTAATCTTTCACGATTATTTTTTACTTATTAAAGATAGATAAAAATGTATAGTTATCATTTATTAATAAGACAATAACACATAATTAATTTGAATTAAAAACGTATATTATTATACTCTGAAATAACCACGCATATAACCAACATTTTTTGAATAAAATAAAAAAAATAATAACAATTATTTATTATATTGAGCTTATAAACTTATAAAGATATTATGTATAATCAGTGAATCAGAATATTATTAAGAAACAGAAAAAATAAATCTATTTGATATTAAATTTTATAAAGTTATATACTAGAACTTAAACTAAATACGTAGTAGGTTATTGGATTATTACTCTTGGGAACTTAAAATCGAATGATATAACTTATAAATAGCTATTTATAGTTTTTAATATTTTTATTATATTATTTTGTGCTTAAATAACATTCCTTATTTATTGTTATTGATTATATAAAAATTAATTTGTGTAAATCAAACTTATACTATGAGGAATATAATAATATATTAAAAAAATGTATACTAAATATTTTTAATAAATTCTGTTTATTTATTTTCTTCCAATAAAATAAAACAATAGTAATAAGAAATAAACACTAGGTATTTCAGTAAACGTTTCTAAGAGGGTTCTCGTATAACATTGTGTATATTAGCTATAATATGTAACAATGCAAATTTGAAATGATTAGGTATATATAAATATTATTATTACTAACTAAAATTAATTGATAATTTAGAAATTTGTAAAATCTAAAACTATTACTAGGTAATAATTTTAATCTTAATCTCGAATGACAATAAATATTAATTTATTTTTAACAATTAAAATTCAATCAATTTAAGCTAATAAATATGATTATTAACATAACACTATGTTACTAAAATGTATTAGTAATATCGCTAAGTATGGAATGCTTTATGTAATTTGTTATGTATACATATAGATAATATTAGATATAGATATATATAATATATTATGTAATATAATAATAATAATAATAATAATAATAATAATATAATAATAATATATGATAATATAATTTGTTTATGTATAAATATACAAAAGTCTAGTAATTTTATCTTCCAATTATTAAATTTTAAATACTGTAATTCATTACGAATATTGAATTTCAAGTTGCAAAGGGGTAACCCTTGGATGACGAAAGTTAAGCCTCCAGGGAATTTTTGAACAAAGCGAGCAGAGGGCAGATCCATTTAGTGTAGATGGGTATATATTACGAGTATATTATAAACATAATAGCACTAAGTTATGTTTTATTTTTCTCTGTTACTAAAAAAAGTTTTAAACTACCTAGATAAAAAGAAAAGTCTAAGTCTGGTCTGAGTGGGTATTAGTTATTTATCATTGTCACCCATAAAAAAATCAGTTTGGAGTACAAAACAATAATATTAATATTATATATAAAACTAAAATATGGAATCGTAATAAGTCATTAGAAGAAGTATAATTAAAGTAGTATTGTCCTTATTTCAATTTACTGTTTTATGAAAATACCCGATACCATGCTATTCATATAACGAAAGTAATTGATTTAAAATGTATTCAATGGTTTAGAAAAAAATTCTCGTGTTAGTATTTTGATCTTCATCATGAGTTGTAACATGAAATAACGTCGTAATGTTTGTTTTTAATACTATTTTTACACTATATTTTTTCGAGTTTTATCTATTATGTGTTTTCAATGAACTTTACTTTTGTTTGAGAATCACTGATAATAATTTCCGGTTCGCTATAATTTATTTAGGGAAAAATCAAAAAACGTTCTGCATACGTGCAAAATTATAAATACTATCGGAATCTGTTGACTTTCAATCCCCAAACCCAGAGAACTATATATTATTACGAATCTAAAGCTGGGACTTCATTGACAGTGACGTGGAGCTCTATAGTGGTCGCGGAACATCTTTGGCGATAGGTATACCGCAAGAGTAATATCATCAAAGGGGTTAGTTGAACGGTCAGCAGGTATGTGGTCATATCGTGATACATAGGTGGAGAGGAGGGTGGAGTGTGCGTAAAGATTTATGATAGGACCGGTTCAAGTCAAAGACCCGCCGGACTTTTGACGAGTTTGTGCATGCAAATGTCACCGCCACCGGACTTTGACACCGCCGCCACTGCGACGACCACCATCAAGGCCGCTGGCGCGCGCGAGTATAAACGTTTCTGGCGTTGATGGCGGTGGCGGTGTTGGGTAAACGAAACGGGCGTATTATTTCCACGGACACCACCACCGCCCTGTGTGTAAATATGCAATCGTGGGCTGGTGGGTGGATGGGCGAAGTCGGGTAGGAAACGTGAGCGGAGGCGGATGACCGTAAAATCAATACCCGCGACGGGACGGCGGCAGTCGTGGTGGGCCGCCGCCGGCGTCTTGGGGAAACACCTCCAGCCACTCCGAGCGAACACGCACACCGACTCTGCCGACGCCCGCCAACCACTGCGCTACCACACTTCGAGCGAGCGCACCCCCCCCCCCCCCTTGTCCTGCCTCTTGGGACCTCTAAGCAGTATACACCCCCCGCCGCCGCCGGTCCGTCAGTTTTAATATTAAAATACGAATCGGACTCACACACGCACACACGTATACGAGTTATTCGCGTACTTATATTTATATAGATAACAATAAAGGTCAACCGACGATGAGGGTGGTTCACATATCACGAGCGTATATTATACATAACAAAATACGTGATTATAATATATATATATAATATAATAATATAAAGACGATGCAGTGCGGCCTACAAGTGACGTGTTGCGCTTCTCGCGGGGTGGCCGTTAAAACGTTACGTGGTCCACTATACGCATTTAATAAACTGCGACGTTTATGTTATTATAATATAAAATATATAGTCACGTAGTATTGTAACTTTTCTTATTATTATTACATCGTGACGTCATTGAATTTTTATTCGTGATCGTGTCATACATTATTATTATTAATTATTATTGTAAGAACTAGATAAAACATTTTTTTTTTTTTTGAAGTATTTAAAAAGAATGCTTAAATATTTCAAGTATTTAAAAATGAGTGAAATTCCCAAAGTACTCTGCAAACTATAAAACAATTATTTCTTCAAGTATTTTTAAAAAACTATAATATATAGTATTAGTGAGGAACGTTATTATGATATTCAATGTATGTATTAAAAGTGTAAGTTCTATCACCAATTATTTTTAGGTAGTATTTTTTACATTGTGACATAACCCCTAAAATAATATAATCATAACTAAAAAATTAACAAAAGTCAAAATAATTAAAACTTTGTTTTTTTAAAAAAAATATATTTTAAATAACGTTACATTTTGTTTTACATATTTTAAAGTACTTACGTATTGTAAACAGTAAATGTATACAATTTATAAGAAATGATACAATTTCATCTAAAATAATAATATTATGATTAATATATACCTAATAATTAATAACAATTATATACTATGTTCATAATTGTATGGATATCTTTCTTATAGTTTAATATATTTTAAAGTTTTAACAATACAGTATTGTTATATCAAATATTTAACTACAAAAAATAATATCCAAAAATTGATTTGAATATTACAAGTATCATTATTGTATATATAAATATATAATTATCGCCACTGCAAGCCATCGCTATTGAAGTCTCTGTCTGCACTATACAGTTGTCGATGTCCATTATCATATTTTTTATCTTGCCATCTAAGTATTATTAAAATATTATGATTTTAAGTAGATATAGCGAAACTACTTAAATTATGATGCTATGTTTCATTATAATAAAGACTATTTTTTTTTTTACTTAATTCAGTCCATTAGCTACTTTCGCTACGTGAAAAATGTTTTCAGATATTTTTCACCACCAATTTGTTTTTTAAATCTATACAAATAGGATAAATGCTACTTTAAAATATCAAATAAAAACAGTTTTTGTCTGAAAATATTTTACATTTTAACATTGAAATTAAAATATTATATTTCACTAAAAACTACCTTTTACTGTCGAAAAACTGAAATTGTTAAAAAATATTAATGCTCTTTAAAGGCACATTAAATCGTCAACCATTTAGGACAATTCGTAAAAAATAATAATCACCCTTTGAATAATATATTATCCTTTTGATATTTGGCCCTCTTTAGTAAAATTATTAAAAAAGTAACCTCTTATTTATGATCAATGTTTTCAAATGCATATACTCGTATTTTGGTCACGGTAGAATAATTAGTAATATATTTTGGTAAGTTAAAATAATATATAAAATACTACTTGTAAAAGATCTCATAAACCAAACCTTTATAATGTACGTTAAAGATTTTCGTCCTTACAGGTATATTGATTAATTGCATATAAAATATTATAATATAATCTTATTATCTATTATTTATTTTAAGGGTCCCTTAAATATATATAATACATTTTTTCATTTATTGAAAGAGTACCTTATTTAAAATGAATACAATGCACAATAACTATATTTTATTGTAATACAAATAATAAAGTAGTTTACTTAATAGGTTGAGTTAGATTAGAACAAAAATAGCACATATTGTTAATAGTTGGACTCAAGTGAAAAAATATTGTTTTTCATAGATATAAGAACATGTTTCAAAAAATTGTATTTTCAGTATTCTTATGAGTTCAAAGTAAATTAAATAGTTAATTATATTTTATAATGAGCAATAATAACTAATGTTATGCTTTACAATTTTTTACATGTATAATAATATTATCTTATTTATTATTATATTTTTAAGAAACTTATATCATTATTTATTTCATATAATTTTTATTTTTTATCGCATATTATTATGTTTTTTTTTTATTGTCCTCGGCAGCATGCGCCATTAGTTAATCTCTTAAACACAAATTACAATTTTTGTGAGGTTTTCATTATATTACATTATTTTAACAATTATAATCATTTTTCATCTATAAAGTTGAATAGTTCTATGAAAGTAATGGTGATTTTTGTGTTTTGATCGGGGTTTTGTCCAAGAATTCCATCGTGTGTTTCCTATCCGTCAAGATGAGATTAGTGCGCTCCTGTTGGTACACATGACATTTTGTGATGATGTGTTTGACTGTGATCTTTGTATTGCAAGCTTTGCAAATGGGGGGCTCATTGTTCGACATCAGGAACCCATGCGTTATCCGAGTATATCCAATTCTTAGGTGATTTATGGTAGTTTTGTTATTTCGGTTTAGGTTAGGGGTTTTCCATCTGAAAATTGTTCTCTTGATCTGGTTTAATTTAGCGATTTGGCTTTTCCATAGTTATTGCTATTTTTTTTTAATATTATTTTTTGTGGAGTTTTTGAAGTCATCGTGAGAGAGGAGGTCTAGTGTGTTTGTGTCGAACCCGGACATTTTGGCGTATTTATCCCATATTTTGTTGTACAGTAGCAAATATATGTATTAATTTACCTTACTTATTTATATAATTTATATTGCAGTATTTTCTTTCATTATTTTTACGTAAATAAATCATTTTCTACAAAATATTTGATGTAGGTATAGGATATAGATATACAGTAGGTACATACTTATAACATATACAGTGCCTATGATATCAGTAAATATATGTTTTGTACAACATAAATATTAATAATAATAATATATGCATAAATAATGTTATGTATGAAATAATATCAGTTACACATCAATAATTTTTATATGTACCTATATCTTATTTATTATATCTATATGGTATGTATTAAGTAAAAATCACTATACTTAGTTGAAAATCGTATGTCAAAATTTTAATTTTTTATACCTGTCATCGTAAACGGCATACCTGTTATCGTCAAAATATACTGTTTCTCATTTGTATTATTTTTTCCTCTTGTTTTTTAGGAACTTCGTTGAGAGTTTGAACCAAAAGAATTCAGTAGGTGTTCATTATTCATGATTTAAAAAGACTTTTATTTAAAATATTTTTTTCCATCTTCTTTTATTTTTTACTTTTTTTTTTATACACGTCATCCTTATTTATTTGCATTTCATTTAAGTTTCTCACCAAGATAATATATTTTAACATACATAATTATACTATCACTCTTTTCATATTAACTACCTATTTTTTGAATTAGAAAAATATAGAATTGGCTATTAAAATAGTAATCTAAAAAAAAAAATTCAATTCCTAATTATTTTTAGTATTGATTTATTGTAATTTCTTAGTTATAAAGTAGTTCTGATGATTAGACATTTTTAAAAATAAATTATACTCTGCCCTTGATGATATAATAAGCTTTTGATAATTAGATAGCATTATTATCATTAATTTGATAACCATCAAAATAAAAAAAGTAAGCACCTATTACCTGTTTAAATAAGTATATTATGACAATATTTTTATTTAACAAGACAGAAATAATTTTTAAAATTTTAAATACATTATTAAGTGTCCATGTTTCAATTCATCCGTCACATTAGAAAATCTAAATTTAAAATCTATTTTACATTAAACTTTTATTTATAAAAAATTAATTTTAATTATATCCTCTGAGTATTTCATGGTTATTTATATTCATAATTTCCACGTACAACTAATAATTTTGTCACATAATATTGAATTTAATTAAAATGTGTTAATAATGAATAACTTATTTAATATATTAGTTATTTACAATATTACTCATTTATAATAAACGTTTATAGTTTGTTTATTTATGTAGTAGATTGTGAATAAATATTCTAAAGTTTATGTTGAGTGATAGAACAGATAAAAAGTTAAAAATATGTGCCCAATAATAGTACGACCAGCGTGAGTTTTTGGTTAGTTAGTCTTTAGGTAAATGTTGCGTTAGTCTGTGTAAGGGATTATCAGGAATTGTGTTTTATAATAAATTACTTATATAAGAGAATCTTTGAGTGAAATATGTATGTTCACTTTTTGATAGTTGGTGAGTTACATACCTATAGTTAGTACTTTACAATATTGTTTTTGTAATTTATTGTTGCTATTTAGTACTTACTTATACTGCAGCCTGAGATACATTTGTAATACCAATACGTAAATTAAAATATATTCAAACAGTTTTTATGTTAGATGTTGTAGTAACTATTCAAAACTACTGAATTACAAGCTTTATAATGTATTAATATTATTCTTAGTTTTCTTAACTTAAAAATTGTATTTTATCAAGAAAGTGGGTATATTAGTTAAACTTATATGTCAAATATTTTTATTTTATTATTTATTTGATGGTTAAATCAGTGGATTATACTTATGTTTTCGGACTTAAGGATTTACTTATAATCTATGTCTTGATATTTATTTGTAAAATTATAATTACATCGTCAAAGTAAAAGTCGGACTTATACTATAATATACATAGTTGGCTTTAACATTTCTTTGTTGAAAATCGTTTACAAGAAAATTTTTGTGTTATTTCTTTGACAATTTTTCTATCCTATGATGTCTAGTCTATGCATTGTCATCATTCCATATAATAGAAAGTCCAGGAATGGATTTCAAAGAGGATTTCCTCTCTAATTGAAAAGTAAAAAACAACGGATCGTTCAAATAAAATATATTATAAAATCTAATATTACTGATTGTATACTTTACTACTATAATCACCGTACAAACTTTTTAAAACAATTTTAAATATAATACAATTTTCTAATTTTAATTTTATCAATGAATTTTGTTTTCTCAGTCAAGTTATTTTTATAATTTTTAAAATTCTTGTTAGGATTTCCTATTCTAAGCACAACAAAAACAACATTACAAATGTATATACAACGTCACTGGCTATGTTTGACTTTTTCAGTCTTATGATGGAAAGGTAGGTATACTATTCTTCAATCGTTGCTCTACATTATACTCGTTATTCTATTCATTATCAATTCAATATACATTATGTCGGTAAATTACAGACGACAGTAAGAAATCAATCTTGTAATTTTTTTCATTATTTTTTCAGGACCACCTATTTCACATTATTAAATATTATTACAACATAATGCCTAATAACGTTATTATATTACTTATACATTTTTTTTTTTTTTCAATAAAATAATTGTTATTTCTAATAGCACATAGGCATTATATAATAAATATAAAATACATAGGAATGAGAGGATATCCACTTATTTTTGAAATAATAGAAATATAATTGAATGACCTTCCATTAATAATATTACTTCACGATCACAAGTGAATCGACTGTAATATAAAAACAAATTAATTTTTTAACGGTTATCACGAATAAAATAATTTCATCATTTAAATTGTAAGACTGATTGGTATAATTATCTTACCAAGCTAATTCTTTTTTCTTTTGTTAGTCTTATTTATTTATTTTTTTTTTTAACAGTATTTCAATCAGTTAATATTTTATACATGGTAACTAACTACAAAATACTAGAGTATATTGTATAGATAACATTGTTTATGTTATAACACACAATAACAAACCATTTATTAAATAGAAAAATTGTTAAAAATTATATGTATTATTGAAGACGTGATGTAATTTTAATAAAAATAAAAATCATTAATAATGAATAAAAAAAAAGTATTATTCAAAAATATAGAATTAATTTATTGCTACATTTTAATTTAACTGATATAAATATTATTCTTAATGTTATGTATTAAAAGCTTATAGTTTCACTATTAAATAGTTAGGACTTATGCATAAAGTATAAAAATGATATGGGTTTAAAAATTTCAGCTAAGTTGATATTTAATTTTTGTAAGCGTTAACTAGAATTATTAAAACAAACATTTGGTTAAAGTGTTTCTACTTAAAAATATTATGTTTATGTCAAAAAGAAGACATTTTTTTTCTACCTTAAAATAGGATAGCCATAAAAAATTAACTTTATTTCTAGCAAGCTCTATTGTAATCAAAATTAATCCCAACTCATAGAAGTATAATCTGCTTACATGTATTTTTTTTATATTTTGTACATTTCATAAAGTACTTTATTTTAGAATCAAACAATAGCGTACAATTTTTAACTAGCGATTATATCAATGAGAAAATTAATTTTTTTTTGTATATTAATATTGTTCTTAGTAAAAAATCTTAAGAATTCATAAAAATAATTGGTTAAATAAAAAATATAGTTTTAAACTAAATGTTCATTAATGTATGGAAATATTTTTTTTCAAATACACTTTTTTGTTAAGGTTTTAAGTTTTAATTTTGAACAGTTATAATACAAATTTTAGGAAATACATAAAATTAATTTTTAATTCAAATAATTATAACCATCAAGATTAAAAATCCATTTTTAATGTGATATATGTTGATATTTATATTTTAAAACAATAATTTGTTTAAAAATACTGGATTTAAATAATAATTAGAATTGTTTTATATATTATAGTCATTAGTCAAGTTTTAATTAATTTTATTTCATATAATTTAAATAAAAGCTGTTATTTAAGCAAAATATATTTTTATTGAATTAGTTATTTGTTTTTTAACTAGAAGACTTTAATTAATAATTATACTTTTTATTGTTTACTATAAAATATATCGATTGGTTTAATCGTTTTATCTAGTTAAAATTGATTATTACACTGGTATTATTTCATAAATATCCATTATTTCCTGACATAGTAACAATAAAGGAATGATAAATATCAAAAATACCTATACCTGTTTTCTCTAAATCGTATGTATTATATCTCGTAGGTATATTTAATAATGATAATAATCAGAAGTTGTTCTTTAAGTTGTTTAGATCTTCTTTATGAGATGTTTAGCACCTTGTATCTCATTAAGATATTATTAATAAACTCTTTGAACTTTTTACTTAGAATCTCTCTTATTATTCACGTGAAAAAATAATTATTTTTATTAAATATGAGTTAGTATAATGCTGAAAATGACGATAAATTTTGAGAAATAAGTTCCTTCAATAAACAAAAATACTTTGCTTTAAATTATTTATATCTAAAACTTATCCAGAACATCATAAAAATAAATATTCAATTTTATATTTGTTCATTAAATATTGAGAATTTTTAGTTTTTAAATTTATTATATATTAGAAAATAATACGAAGGTTATTAATTGTATAAGTTTTGTATAATGAGTGATAACGCGTATATGTTTTATTATTAATCATAGATATTTAAGGAAGCAAAATATTTTTAAAATAATTTAGTGTCACATAATAATGCAATTTAGAATATTCTGATGTTGTAAAAAATAATTGATACATAATTACATTTTTAATGTAATTTTACTCGTGTGAATTAAATAATATTATACTAAGGCACAAAAGTAATTTTAATTAATATTGTATTGTTTTATTTTTATTTTTATAAAAATATAGTTAAATTCAAAATTATTCAAAAGAACTTGATATGTTTTATTTTCAAACATTTAAATACTTTAAAAACACAAAGAAGGTTTTTATGTAGGTAGTATATAATATGATAAATGGATATGCTCACTTTCAAAGGTTTAAGCTAATCGTTTAACGTGAATAAGCTTATCCCAAAATCTTTCTCTATCTGTCAGTTATAATTTATGTTTTATACAGTTGTGCATATTTTATTTTTGCTCGTGAGAAATAATAGTAAAAAAAAAAAAAAAAATTGTACAATTATTTAGAACCCTGTATACATTATAAAAACAAATGATAATATGTTAATATGTTATATTTCTATTTTATATAATTTAATATTTGAATCTTATCAAAAAACTAAAATTCTATTTATATAAATCTATATTTATTATATCGTATTAAAATTTGGGAACTAACAATTTTAATTAAAAATTATGGTTAAAACTTATTTATAGAGTACATAAAGATTTTTGGTATTTTTTATATGATTTTATAATTGACACGAAATCTAATCTCGAATTGTTTTGTTACATATAGCCACATAATAAGTAGAGATATAAATACATAAATATTCAGACACGACATAAATATTTTTATATTTTTATTTTTTTTAATTATAATTTAGATTTATGAAATAAACGTAATACAAATAATATTTACTAAGAACATTAAATAACTTATTTTTACCCTTTATCAGTATTATTGAAACATTTGAAACTTATTTATTGTCTACATAATATGTATACATTTAATAAAACATAGCTGTATCAAATACCACCTACACCATATAATATATTTTAAGAAAGAATACATAATTACTTAATACCTAATTGTTTAGGAATATTACCTAACAATCTTAATAAAAGTATAAAATATGAATAATGCATAAATAAATATATAGAATAAATGTATTTATCTCGTAATTTTTAAATTGTTTTATAATTTTAGCACAATTTTAAATAAAACTATCAAAAAATGAATGTTGAAATATCTGCTTATTATATACCCTTTAAAGTTAACGATGTTAATGGTGTTCAGAAAACAATAATAAATTAATATACATATCAAGTATCAACACAATAGCTTTGAAGTTGGTACCCTATATATACTTGAAGGATCCTTATTGACATCACTTGTTTTTTATTCGCTTTTATCAAAAGGGTTTGATTGTTATTGTATGGTTTAAAATGTTATCATAAATTCATTAAATAATAATAACGTATAATATTATTTAGTATTTTCAATATAATGTTCGTGTTCTTATCATTAATATTTTACCAAAATAATATAGTTATTTTTATATTTAGTTTGGTATTTTTTGCAATTATTTATTTTTCTTTCTATTTCATGGCTGTTAAAACGTTTTTATTTCTGTGAGTAGAACTTGTTTACATAGATATCTACTGAATAAAATTATAAAAACTATATTATAATGGGAGGTATATCGATTAGAAATTGTTAATTCGTTATTAAATTAATTTCCGTTCTTACTTTTAATATTATTTTTTTTTAATTTTTCGAAAAATAATTGGAAATTAAACATTGCGAAGCCGATTATTTTGATTTAATATCAATCTATATATTATATGTTATAACATACATTTACAAATTATTACTTTTAATTAATTATTTTATTTATAATTATTATTGTGTTTTCAATAGTAATGAAAACTAAAATCACACATGCCTAGTTCGACTTTCGAGTATACACACTTGTATCTGTATCTATATATAAAAAAATACATCTATATATTTTTTTAACTATCATTGAGCGTATTTTAAATACATTTTCAAGTAATTTTATTTTATTTATTTCTCAACTAATATTATAATTCTGTCCATATTCTCACGAACGAAATATATTCAATATTAATTATCTATTTACATTTTTAAGTTGAAATATGAGAACTATATGTTATTTTTCAAAGAAAATAATAATAAGAGATCATAATTATCAATTGTATAAATTATATGAATATGAATAAATAATTTCCTATATATTAATCTTATTAAAATTAATTTTAATGCTATGAGAATTTTTAATGATTTGTTTGTGTTTACCAACATATATTTTGAAGTTATTTGATTTGAATCTTGTTGTTTTTCTGACATATAAATAGACAATTAAAAACCCACCTTTAAAGATTTTGATGGTCGTAATACTATTTATATTAGAAGTTTAAAAGTCAAACATGTCTCATATTATCTGCATTTAAAATACTTAACACATAATAAATAAGGGTAATTTAAATTCGAATACATGCTTAAAAGTATTCAGTTTATAATCGTAATTAATATACAGTATACAGTAACTGTACTATTTCGAGCTGTCTATTAAAGTAAAAATTTAAAAGGATAGTTTTATTTGTCTATCTTCAAATTATCACTGATTTTATTAAGTATAAAACCGTGAAACGTTTGATTAAACCGTATAAAAATATTATCGTGAACCTCAGTGTTGAAATCATATGAACAACTTTAATGGACAAATCAGTTACATCCATAACCATAAACAAAATTTTTCTCACCTCCAGATTTATCCCTTGTGGTAGTATCTGGAAGATAAATTTCGCACACAGAAGATTTATAATATGGAAAACTATACATTGTGTAATGCGGATGTAGAGTATGTTGTAACTCAGCTCGTTATTTGTATTATTTTCACACTGGGCAAGTTCAAATTACGATATATTATAATATCATACATGCATCTTATATTATATGTGTATATCAACCTTACCTAATAGAATTTTTATTATTTGGCGACTGTTGGGGAAAGGGATGGGTTATAGAAAGAGTTTAAAAAAATTGAATGTGTAAACAAATATATATTTTAGCTTCAAACATGATTTATCTAAATATTATTCATAAATTCACTATACGATTATTAAAAATTCCTCATGAAATCCCTTGAAAATAAAAACAAATTTTTGAACTGATAATATAAGGAACTAACAATTTAAAAAATAATTTAAGATATTTATAATAGTCACTATTTTACCATTTTTCTAATTTATTAGTAGGTAATCTATTTAGTATATAGGTTAATGTTATTATTTTAAATTCATACAATTTAGTAACTCTTGTTAACGTTGAATAATCGTTAATAAATTTATACGGAGTACCTTAATATTAAATTTTATAGGTAAATATATTTATATTCTGTTGTCTCAAAATTGTTGACGATTAAATTAAAATAAGTCTATATTTTTAATATTGTTTACGCCAACACCGACACACACACACACACACACACACACACTAACACGCACATATTATTATTGTTGGAAAATTATTATCGTTTAAATTGTGAATCATATAATATGTTAATTTTATACTCATCGCCGCTGTCTTATTTACGTGTTTGTCCATTTTAGTATAGCTTTATACTTGTTTATTTTATTTTGTCATAGTGAATTATATAATATGTCAATTACGCGACGATGCGGTATCGTCCGTCGTCCGTATAATATAATTATTATCTTACCATTTCGTTCTGCGATACTAACGGGAACACCCTTTTTGTTTTACGTGCGCTTATCGCCGTAGTACAATTTTACAATTTTAACTATAAATTTGTTTGTTCATATGCGCAAATTGCCTGTGCTATATTTTATTATAATATTTTTTGTGTGGGCCCGAATCGTTTACCTTTATATTTCCATATCGTGTTATTATTTTTATATTTTTGTGAATTTTTCGTTGTGTGTGTCAACTTTATTATTTACATGGGCTCTAGGAGACCAGCTGGCCAGTCTACTGCACTCCATGAATTGGCAGTTGAACACTTGTTTATTATACTACAAAATTTTTGAACAACAATGTTTCGGTAGATGATGGTAAAAACTCCCTACTCCCTTCCAACCGTATGTGAAGCCATGGTGGCGAATCTGATCATTACCTTTATACCTTTATACGTATCTGGTACGTCTTTTTGGTCCACGACTGTGGAATGTGTTGGTGGAGGCTGCAGTGGCGTGCGTATTGTGTACACATATATATAATAATATTATATTATATATATATATATCATACATTACTTATCATATATAATAGTCTACTGCATAACGTTAGAGAACGGCGGAAAGACATTAATTAATGCTCTGCCACCGCTACGGGAACAAAGGCAGAAAATGCTTCAGCAACTTTAATCTCCGGCATCCGTCGAAAAACGCTGCTAGCGTCCGCTGATCGATTGCCCCGTTCGTCCAAATTATTACTATATTATACTATCGTACTAACACTCACCCTGTTGTCGCACCACCGTTGTATTTAGCCGTTGGTCCCGTGATGTTGGGCGTTTGTCTTCATCGTCATCGTAATCGTCTGCGAGTAGCAACGAATCCGATGGGATTTTATGGAAATCGTCATTATCGTTAGGCACGTTGTTGCGTTGGCGCAGTTGTGCTCATCCCATTGCACGGTTTCGATGTCGATTGGTTTTAGTTTCTTTTTTTGTTTCGTGATTATTCCCTCTGGGCTGCGATCGTTATGTGTAGCTTATATATATATGGTGTGTTTCACTTAAATTGATAAACGGAATAATTCAGCCGAAAGACCTCAGATAAAAGAACATTTTTGATGAGTCATAGGACACTAAACACACACGCTTTGGATATTTTTAAAAAAACGTTTACACGTTTTCTTTATCTTGTCGATTAACCGGCTTACAAAAAAATCAATAGTTACCCAGTTATTGGTTTTTTTAATTTAGAGACATTTAACTAGTGTATTATGTAAAACAAATAATTTCTAAGTATCACGAAGTATGACAAAATAACGACATTTTCATTTTTTGAAAAATTAAAAATAACACGTATTTGTTTATATTTTTAATAGTTGGAAATATGTTAATTTTTGATAAAATAATAGTTTATGTAACAAAATCGTTTGAAAAAGTAAGCTTTTTTAATTTGGTAGTAATAAATAATAAATTGTGGTACCATTTAAATAGAAAAACTTAAGTTGTATTGTGTATGTACACACTGAAAGTTTAAAAAAATTATATTATCATCCATCTTCAACGAAAATTCCAATTTCAATCTAAGCTCATTCGGCTGATATAATCCGTTTTACTATTAAAGTTAAACAGATTTTATAATTATGTGTTATTTGTGTTATGGTGCAATCCTAACCTTCCGTTGAAAATAATCCTAGTTGAATTTGGTACTGTACTTATTGTCCAAGATCGTAAATCTGAATAACATCATAAACTCATAAAACTATAATAAATTTATTGAAGTAATATTAAATTCATTTATTGCTTATATATTACTAAAGTTTGAAACGTTTAATATACGAAGTAATAATTATTATATGCGTGGATAACCTAGAAACATAATGCAATAGGATAATAAACACAAATAATCACAAATACGATATAGATAGTACCTATAGTCAATAATAATGCTATTAGTTCCTATTATGTTTTGACAATGAAGTTATAAAAATATAATACATTATAAGATATATATTTTAACATTTTAAAACGTTTAATGTTTGTCTTAAAATAAGTAATAATAATGCTTTCCAAAAGATTTTCTTTAATTTAATTTAATCTAGATAGATAGATTTTAGTGTATAAGCTTCAAAATATACACATAGTTTTTAATACCGCAACATAGCCGTAAATTCATATTAAATAATCTTTATAAATTTAAATGGCAACAGACATCAAATGCTTCCAAGTAGGTTATTAACTTGTATAATGCATAGAAACAGTAAATATTTATTTTGTTTTCGTTTTAGTTTTACTTTTAAACAGTATAATACCTTTTTTATGTAAATTAATGTGTTTGTACATATTTTTTTTTTATATATAATGGAATAACATTTTATTAGAGATTTGCATAACTATTGCTGAAACTGAATATAGCTGGATATTATTATAAGTTTACTTTTTTTTTTTAAATTTCGAAACTTTGGATAATCTAAAGTAATGATATATACATTTTTAAATAATTTCCTACTTTAAATGGATAAAATATGTAGTAGCTATGATTTTAATAGTTTATTTAATTTTAGTTTTATGTCACGTGACTATAATTTGTATCATATTTTTCAAAGTTAATTGCTATACAATAAAAATAATAAAGTGATCTGTTATAATATTTGTTAATGATAGTAAAAAAATAATATAAATAATATGATACAATCACAACGTAAAATTTAAATAAATGATGATATAAGATTATTTCATACATCATATCCGTCAAAAAAATTGTAAGTGTCCGTGGGGTTAAACTATAGGGTTATAAGTTCCACTTAATGTGTATATGTATTATAATATTTTTATCATTTATAGAAATAAATAACATACCTATATTTGAACATCTTTGTTCAAATATAAAAACATCTAATACTTAAATCATATACAATATTATAGTGCTTCTATTTTTTCTTTTCCAATCGTTAGAATTAAATTGCCTAGTTACATTGATGATATTATAGTTAAAACAAAAACAACTGTAAAATAGTTTCAAATATTAATTAAATATTAGGATTAAGATTTGTACTGTTTAAAGTTATAAGCTTAGACTTTTTATGAATAAGTATTGAAATTGTTTTATTTTTATGATGATGAGCTACATACATAACTATTAACCATGCCAGATTGAAAGAATAAATACAAATTTTTTATTATTATATAATTGTACGTTTTGATGTTTCTTTTAAATTTTAAATTAAATTAAAAATAAATCATAGAATTTATCACTTGTTAATGTAAGAAGCTTAATTTTGATAAAATAATTGTATAATTAATAATAATTTTTTTTTAAATAATTATCGCTCAGTTAAAAAAATTTTATGAAATAATGATAGTATTATGATAAATGTTTGTAATTTCTATTGATGCAGTATATTTTAAATATTCAATTAGCTTTTTTAATTTAGGTATCTTTATGTATACATAGGTACATACATTAATTATATAGGAGCTCAACGTTTCACCCTCGATTAAATTATTACAAAGCCAATATTTTCATCGACCCAATTATATTATTAATATCACTCTAAATTTATATACGTGTGTATTGTAATACACAGTTTTATGATAAAATCATTTTTATGCGATTTGGAGCGTAGCCGTTTTGCATTAATTTTCTGTACGGTATCTATAGGCATTATTTAACTAAAATACCAAATGTATGCAAAACAAAAATGTATTTAAACTAAAGGTTATACTATTATACATGTTCGGGTACTAAATTGCGAAAGTGTAAATCATAAGATGGCATCGGCATCGGTACTATATTTTAAGGTCATTGCAGCGTTTAATAAATGAAAATCCGGTGAATATGATTTTTTAAATACAGTGCTTACATTTAAATATTAAACAATTATTCAAATTGAAAAATTTAAAGTATTTAAAAACATATTATACTATCGTGACACTACAAATAAAGATCGTTATTACTTTTATTTAACACATATGCAAATTATGATATTATAATGTTTATATAGTTTAGATTCTATTATACTTTACTGGTTTTAAATTGTTATTTACGGGTAGCTATATTTACTGTACCTACATTTTACTTAAACATTCATTCGGCTGTAATCACATTACATCGTATAAAATTTACGAATTTGATTGTTGTAGATAATAATATTGATATATATGTACATTTTAATTTGTTGTGGCATGTGGCATTGGCGTAGAGCACGCTATAGCTCTTTTGGGCTGGTTAAATAACTCGAGGGATTTTAAAATCTACTGGCCATAGACTAATAACTGAGACTTCGTTCCCGGTTAGTGTAAAATAATGTTCTAGCTAATTCTTCGCTTTCTTCTTGAAATTCGTGGTACTTTGCAATAAAAGTCTTATCGACCAACACTCGCAACATACGTCAATATTAATAAATAATAACTAACAAAAGTGCAAACTGTTTCTACGAATTTCGTTATAAGAATTAAATGAATCTCGCTCAATACGATTATTTCATCGGAATTTTTAAAATCAAATGTTTTTTTTTTTTTTTGATTTATCCAATCTTAATCAGAGTTGTATCACAACTTATATTTTATCTTACTTTTAAAATTCAAATAAAGCCAGTTGTATTATATTTTTCTATGAATTTTCTATTTAGTATAGTCATGGTTAACTGGAAGTGTTGTTATCTAATTAAATACAAATCGCTGTAAAATTTCACAGTATATTTTTGGTTTAACTAATAAGTTAGTTATTACTTTATCAGGTTTTTAATAAATCGTAATATTGATTATTATTTATAATATTAGCTGTAAATACCTTTTCAAAAGTTGCATTCTAGGAACACTATTCATTGCTTGAGTTTGGTAATTTTGTAAACAATTTCTGGATAAAAATTATTTTATTTAATGTTGGTTTTAAAATCATTTTTCACGCAGATTTAATAAAAATAGTGCTTATAATTAATTAACTCAAAAATAAGATTTTATTTCAAGAAACAGATTTGTTTTTACCAAACTATTGAATTACCTTTATTATTATTTTTTTCTAAGAATAATAATTTTAATTAATATTTTATTTAAGATCAATAATATTAATAGCGACAAGTATAAAACCCCATATAATTTAAATAAAATATATACATAAAAAAAAAAATAATAAACAGACAATTATCTGGAATAAATTGGAAATATAATACATCTATTGTCATTTAAAAGCAGTCTGTATGATACTCGCTAAAGTTCCTAATTTTATTTTGCACAGTTATAAATGATTTTTTAGTTTTATTTTTATTTAATTCTCGTGTATTTTAAAACATTGGTGAAACCAGAATTTTCTACATTTTTTCTACATTTAAATAACTTTGAAAATAATTGTTGTTATTACATAAACAATAATAAACGTTAGCCGTCATCACATAGCGCGTTTCAGCGAAGCTGCAGACACAACTATATTATGCTAATGTAATATTAATGAAAATTACTCTCCGAGTAATCTAAATAATGAAAAAAACAATAAAATATTTTTTATAAAGTCATGTAAATCACTATAATATACAACTATACAAGCAACTTTAAAACATTACAACATTATAATGTATAAGATATACCATCACGTGGTAGTCCAACCTTACACGACTATTTTCTATTTTTTCAATTAAATTATGAAACCGTAACACCCAACCTTACTAACAGCTTTTTCATAGAATTGGTAGTGCTCATGCTTTAAACTTTAAAGTACCTATAATGTATCTTTATGTTACTTTCAAGGTACTTTAGTGACATAATATTTTAGTTTCTAAATACAAACGAAATTTGTTTAATACAAGATTTTTTTTCAAAACTAAATTTTATAGTGTATTTGATGACATTTATATTGAAAACATTTTTATAGATTTATTTTTAACAATACTATGTCAACGAAACACAATGTAAATAACAATTTGATACGTTATAGCAAGATAATCAATTTTCTGTAGTATATTGTCCAAACGCCAGTCGAGGTATCTTGCAATGTCAGATTCCACGCTTAAAGTGCAGCAGGATTAGAACGAAAATCGTAGATATCTTTTTTTTACCCGAGCAAAAACGGTTAAACCATTTATATAATGTATACTCGACGCCATTCGTCTCTGCCGACCCTCGAAGTGGATACACGTATACGGGAAAAAATATTATACATAGTGCTAACAAATTGGCTTGTCCATTTAACTCGTACGCACACCGATGAGATTATATTAAATAAAAACGATTTTCTGGCATGGATATAGTACCAATGATCGGAAAATAATGTATAAGGTGTACATTCTGTTTGCCTCAGAATAGTTAAACATTTAATAACCTCACCCTGATCAAATCTAACTTTTATTAACTTAATCTAATAGTTGAAGAAGGGTCAGTCAGTATTTTCTGTATTGAGAAAAATAAATAAAAAATAAAGGCATGTTATAAAAAATTAACATTTTTTCATAATTTAAAATTATACATTATTTAATGATATCTTAAGATAATAAAATATAACACAATTTTTGAGTTTAAGTTGATTATAATATATTTTATAAGTCTAAGAAATGCCATGATGATTATTGATTAGTATTTATAGTACACTTCGATACTCAAATTATGTTAAGTTTATCAGGTACATATTTTATACGTATATATATATATATATATATACTAAGTATTAATAATATTCGATTAAAAACCCTTTAAAGTTTAAATACGTACTGTATGATAAATTATTCATTATTCTATTAAATGCAAATGTAATATAAATTAGGTAATCTCAAATGTGTTACATGATGGTCACTCCTGAATCAGAGTAATGTATTAGATTAGGTTAGGGTATAGGTACCTATATCGAGTTATCTAAGATGAAATAAATACCCTGTATTCTTACACATAATTAAAACATAGTCATATTACATTTTCTCAAGACTAATTGATCTCGTTAAAGATATAATAATAACATTTTAATTTGAACGATATTATGTAAAATTATCGGCGTCCGTGATTCTATATAAATAATACTGGATAATTTTAAAAAAAAGGTATAGGAATTAAAATAATGTTTTTTTTTTCTAATAATTAAGTATAACATATTACTATACGGTTATTTCTTTTACACATAATATGTAATATTCTAATTTATAATATAATGAATATATAATATAAATATATTATACACATCTATACTATTTATATTTACTCGTACATGATTCACACACATAAAGTTTATAACGTTAACTTAGACATTAGAACATTAACTTAATATTTTGAATTTTTTGATATTTTTCAAAAACAGAGTGCATCAGTATTCAGTAGTCAGTATATTATGACTTAAACTTTATTTTGATTAAATTTGTAACTAAATATATTTTGAACACTTAGCATACTATTTTTGCAGAAATGCCATGTAACTAAAGCAAAATGACAACAAATTATTAAAACCACCATAGTATAATTTTTAGATAAGCAATATTTTGACATCAATCGAATTCACGTATAGAACTTATATTATTTCTCGAATAAGTTGATCTCTTAGTGTCTACGTCAATTTCATTAAATTATATTATAAATTCAAATATGTATTATTATTATTATTATTAATACGGTAATTCTGGTCGCTTTAGATCTCGCCGGCATTATCCCCTTCGTCATCCTTCTTCGCTGAATATATACGAATCTATCCTCGTCGTCCTGGTTCGGCTAATCCACCGCCCGGTTTCCCGCGCGACGAGTTAATCGTTTATCGTCCCGCTCCTCTTCTACCGAAGTCCGCTCTCGTTGTTCGCAGACAACGCTTGGGAAAAGAAAAGGGTTGTGTGCGAACGGAAATGGTCATTAATTACCCCGAGAATGCACACACTCGTGTGTATGCGCGCGCACGTGTGTATATATATATTAATCCAAAACGACCTTCTTAAGCACCGACGCCGCCGCCGCGGCTAATACCGTTACCGTCTCATTCGAATAGCCCGTAATTTGTCCCCGAGGAACTTGCGGGCTCGGGACCACCTCCCAAAACTCGAACCATACCCCTACCCCACAACCCACAAACGGTGCGCCAACACTATCGTATCTGGCAGAACGATATAATAATGTATGCTGCAAATCATACATATGCATGTGTATAATAAGTTGTATAAATATATATATATAAAGCCTGAGTGCAGGTAAGCGTACCCATATAAAGACAACAGACATTATTCTGTTATTATAATGTCACAGAAATGATATGGAAGTGGCAGAGCGAGAGGAGACGCCTTGGAGTACATCCCGGCGCAAAAGTGTATGGAATATTTACATTACGTATCACAATAACTCGTGCTGTAGGTTTACCACGAGGGGCTGCAAAGATATAGCTCGGGTACGAGTTGCTTAGATTTTGAACTGATGATCAATGAATGTATGTTGATTTTACAATATCATTTTTTGTTTAGATTGATAAAAATGATTCGATGTTAGACTTGAATATTATCTATTTTCTAAAAGGAAAATTTAATCTACAGTGAATGATGCTTTAAAGAGCTAAAAGTAACTGTATACGCTTTTTTTGTTTAATTCTATTTCCATAATTTACATCTAATGAGGAACTTTGTTTTAGAAATATTAGAGTTACGATTCATATTTTAATCGATTAAATTTCAAATTGTGAAACCCAAATTATTTAAATAAAAAATAACGATAGTTATTTTGTTAAAATTCTAGTAGAAACCATATTCGGACTTAAAATATGCGCAAATACTTACTATTAGGTATATTTTACTATTTATGATGACCGACCGTCTCTGCTTATAATCGTTTAAATACATTACACAAAATAGTGGAACACTACTGTAACATTAGATGTCAAGCGGATCACTGATCACTTTAATAGGTTTGTTAAATTTGAATTTAATAATATATCATACTATACGAAAAAAAGATTCTGAGCAAATACGGTCTATTTGTCTATAATCTATATCAATAAGCACATTTTATGATATGTTTTTCGATATATATTTATTCCACATTATTATATTATTATTAATAACTTTTGAATCAATATAACCTTATTGTAAAGCAGAGTGAATGGGTTCATAGTATAAATAGATAATATTATATTAAAATTAATCTATATATTTTGAAAATTACATTTTGTATATTATTTATATGTAAATGTAAATTTTAAGTACTCTCAAATCCTATTTTTGAATTATTAGAACAAAATTAACATCGTTATTTATCATTAAAATAATATGTAGGTACCTAGTTCTGTGGAAATTTTAACTCCAAATATATTATATAAAAAAATAATTTTGGTATATATTTTAATGCGTTTAAAGCTTTTTAACAGTACGATGGTACAAAAATATTTTTATTGATATTTAAAAAATAAAAAAAGTCGAAATTTTAATTTTATTAAACAGTTTAAAAATAGAAAAAATATTTGAAAAAAATGTGTAATATGTATAAAAAGTGATAATATAATCATTTAGTAAATATTTAAATTATTTACGGTTATTTGTACTTTAATTCCAATAAAATAACAAAATTAAATTTTATTGAAAATTGATTTAGTGTAAAAACCAAATTATTTCTTTATTTTTTAATTTTTTTTTCCAATTTTAAAGAGAAGTAATAACTACATTTTACAATTAATTTCTACCTAAAAACTACCTCCAAAGTTAATAATTGAAACATTTATACAACCTTAAAAGATGACGACAGACACAAAAAAACACATTATTGTAAAATCAATACATTCATCACCCCGTTAACAATCAAATACATTTAAAACTTAAACTACAGTGACTTATTCAATGATGAGGTATACTCAACCTCACCCTAATTCCATCCTATCAGCAAAATGCTTCTACTAACTGTATTTTTGACTTATCAAATTATCCTAGTAAATCTCATATACTTGATTTCAAAATATTTTTTAGTGATATAAATCTAAAATATATCAATTATATAGTATATTACATATTATTATGATTTGCTTTCGAAATTTCATATTAACAAAATGACAAAATATTTTGCTGCTATTCACACGTATACCTACTTTGGATCGTATACAAAGTATATTATATGTATAACATTATATTTTAAGAACTTCACTTAATTATAAATCATAATTGCATATTTGGTGACATAATAATAATCAAAATAATCACATTATAAAAAAGTATACTAAATATATTTTCAAAAAACCTTCAAATATAATTTTAATAAGTTAAAAAAAACATTGCAATATACTAATAGTAGTTACGCATTCCTAGTAATTATATGGTTAGGGTCATTATTGTCTCATATCTATATCAAAACAATAAATTTACCATAAACACGTAACGGTATTATTATATTATAGTAACTTCTCGTTAAAATTGAAATTATAATTTTGAAATGGTTAATGTTAGTTATTGTTGGTGTATACCTAGTCTATGTTGTTAAGAATTGATTAATTAACTAATTATCATGTATATTATTTAAAATTATTTACTGAACTAAAATAAAATAATTCACTATATGTTTTAAAAACATAATTCAATCATTAAATAAAATATTTTGTAACATAATATTTTAAAATCTATAAAAACATAAGCACGTGTGTTGTGTATAAGTAGTTAGTACCTCTTACCTATAAATTATTATTTTTAAATAGTCTTTCAGTAACACAGTTGTAATACATTCTCTACGTAACAATTGTATACTGTATTACAATTCATATTACTGTATCTTACTGTATTTTATTCTATATTTAAAAAAAACATTATAAAATATATCAAATTTCCTATAACGCATAAAATAAATATGTTAAAATATTATAAATAATATTAATTAAAAAGAAAAATCTTTGATAATTTAATAAATAATTATCTTAAAGAATTTGATTAAATAAGTATATTTATTTATACTTATTGACTCATACTTAATTACCTAGGTATATATTGACAAATGAAAACTAATTGCTTAAGAATTATAATTGCATACAATTATTTGTAATTACTAAATTATGTACCAAAAATATGTGCACCTGTAAGAGAACTATTTTGAATATAATATATAAGAGAAATGTACAGATACATATAATATGACTAATTCAAATGCTTACATATTATATTTAAAATGCTACTACAATAAGCACTAAAATTAATTTAATTTGATGTAAATAAATAATATATATGTGAATCATTTTAATGACCGACAACTACTAACGAGGGTATTTTTATAAAAAAAATAATATAAAATATTTTATTAAAAAGGCATTATATAAATTAAAAAAAAAAAATTGCCTACTGTAAAACAATAAAAAAAATGTAGGTACATACAAATTGTATTTTATAATACTTGCAGCTCTTAAGAAACTATCTTTTAAAACTTTAAAATATAATTGTTGATACTTGGTTTGGCCAAAATAAAAGCATTATTACAATTGTAATCGTATTTTTTTAATTAACACAAACATTAAACATCTTAAATATTATCATGAATAAACAATAAATAAAAACTTAGTAACATTCGTAGAACTTTTTTTTTTAAATCTCCTTCATAAATTGAAAATCATACTTATTGTAGCGTTAACGCACAACAATATACATTATATTAATTATCTACTTTTAAACACCTACTTTGGACGTCTAATACATTGTATTTATTTATTTTTTTTTATGTTTATGATTTAACGTTTCTATAATTATCTCTTTACAATCTAACCAAAAGTGTAATATTATGTTATATCTGAAATAATCATAAAATATTAAATATGTTGACCTTTACGAAATAAGAATCAATATCAGTATTGTAATTAAGTAATAGTAATTTGGTTTTTATGATATTGTGTAAATGATTAACTATAAAAATTATTATTCATCAGTAAATTGTTGGTTATTTTATAATTATAACATGTAAAGAGTAAAGACAAGTAAATAGGTATAGCGCACTGGGACAATATTATTAAAATAAACAATAGAAAATGTGCAATCAGAAAACAAAAACTGAACATAATAATATTTTCCTTTGTAGTAAGTACCTATCAATGTTTGAGACGATTTCTTCTTTTTAATATTTTTAATGAACATTTAAATAATTAAATTACGTTCCTCATTATAAATGTTATTGTAATTATTTAGACTTTTTAATTTTATTCACATCGTAAGTTTTTTTTTTTTTTTTTGAAATATGTTATTTCTGAAAATTGTGCTTATTTTCTCAACAACACTTGATATTTATCCATACGGACTTTAAAACACTATGAAAATTTGTTTTTCAATTTTAACTATTTAATATAATTTATAAGTTTTAATTAGAACATTATTAATAATTTGAAGATATTGTTTAAAACAAAATGCTCGTGTAAATAAAAATATATATTCAATTGAAATATAAACAGTTATCATATAAAGTAGATATATAATATTGAATAGATTGAATGTACCTACCTATAATTATTAGAATATTATTTTTATTAATTTTGTAAAATATATTAGCACACAAACATATTAGCAGTTTTCTTATTTTGGTCATCGTTATTTTTTAGGTGCCGTATATAATTATATATATATATATATATATTATTATTGTTTTATATAAGCATTATACATTCGCCGTCGACAAGCAATGATTATACAAACACGGGTTTTTCTTTTGTACACTTGTAGACTCTCTGTAGTAGCTGATGGTGATTATATTCTGAAAACAAAGCCATTCGCTTTCACGTAATTAATTCGAACATTTGCAATGTATACACGATAGCTATATGCAACGATATACCCCTCCAATATTTAATTACATAGGTAAAATGTCTTTTTGGACGAATGCAGCTTAGACTAATTCTCTTTACGTTGAACGTTTGGTTAGAATATCAGTTAAATCCATGGATACAAATAGCCAAATAGGTAGCCGACTTCTTCATTGTAATAATTTGAATTCGACAAATGTTCGAATTTTTTTTGCAAAGAGGTCCCGTGTTTACAATATTTTCATTAATATAATTCAAATAAAAAGTGTAAAAGAATTCAATTTATTTGTTTATTTTGATTGTCATATGACATTTCAAATTTAAATGAACTAATTTTAAGCATAGACCTTTTTAATGAAAACAGTTGCCCGTTCTACTACTTCAACATTAAAGCCAAGTTAGCCATCTATTTATATTATAATATATATGTGGTCACGTCATCATTTCCGCAGATACATGGACCAAAGCATATCCGTTTTGCGTCCCAGGTGTTAACCGTAAATACAAAGAAGGGTCTATACGGAAATGAAAGTTATAAATTATGATAAAACACATCGTGATAATAATATTACTATACTCGAGAATATATAATTATTTGTTCCGTTTTTATGATACAGTACATATTAATCTAAGCGCACATCATAAAACAATGTATATATATATAACATTACACACAAAATAAATGTGTTCAATTATTGAAGTGTGTTTAGTCCAATATATTATAATGATCACCGAATTGATCGTGATTCACATTCGACTGATAACGCATTGTAACGTCATCACTAGTGGAATCATCAATTAACGCCCATACTATTTTTGGTTTATTTAGTATTTTTCTACCAAAAAAATTATTTTTTCGATTTTAAAATAATGGTATTATATATTATATATTATGTAAAATTTTTATTATATTTAAAGTTTTGATTCACTAATATTATAATCAATCATTGTTTTAAATAAGTTCGGATAGGCAAAAAAACAAAAATGACATTATATACGAAACTTAGATAAATAAATATAAAAAGTACATAGCAGCTTATACTTACGTATTGACTATCAACTAACTTGTTGAATTATATTCATATATTATATTTATAATAATATATACAATGGACTATTTATGAAATTCTGAAATCCAACGATATAGGACCGATAATAAATTATACAGATCCTAATTTTTTTATAGTTTTTCATGGGCAACATTATTATTATTTCATAATATGATGACACTGTATCATCATATTTTAATTGATGTGCATTTATTCAAATGCAATTTAATTAAGTTGGAATGTCGTATACAATAATTATACGATTTAGATAACTAATTACCTTGGCAATTATGACTGTTTCCTATGAGAATTTAGTTTAAAATAAACACAAGTCTACATTTTAGAAGTATAGCTGTGTATCTAAAAAATATATAAATATACAGTTTTAAGCAAAAAAATTATGATATTTATATTTATTGATATTGAATACTCAACGATTCAAACCCTTTTGTATAAGATTGTCTCTCATTTTCTAGAAACAATATAAGCCACTGAAATACAATAAATAAATATAAATATATTCTTGTTATTAAAATTGATTTTTTTTTTTTATATCTATGTATTAATTTTTTTATTTAAAACTTACATTTAAGACGATTCAACGTTATTAAAACATATTATGGTCATGAATATAGTTAAATATATTATATGGATCATTATAGCTAGATATAATATAACTAGTATATTTTAAGGGTTTTGTGATATACATACATATTTTTGAATTTTAGAATTACTTTAGTTAATTTTTGATTCGTATTTAAGATAAATTTTTTGTTCGTTGACATTAAAGCTTAAACATTTAATATACGTTTTTCTTTTTTTTTTAATTTTGCTAAGAAGAGTTTAATTGTAATACACATAAGTTTAGGATGTGGGACGTAAAATGAAGAAATCTACGTTGAACGTGTTTAATAATTTATGACTCCAAAAAAGAATTATATGATTTCCTAATAATCATAAAGATTCATAAAATTTTTATATGAAATATGTAATAATCAATAGAAGTATAAATATATATGTACACAAATAATAGGAAAACAATAATTATTCGTTTTATAAATTTGTCAACACCTCCCTCACACATTTTAAATACCTATAGTTCTTTAATAATCAATTACAAACATACTATTTTATTTCATTAACTATGATAATCAGTATAAGTTAAATCGACGTCATACATCATTGTGTATATTTAAAATAATAAACATTTAAGAGAATTACAATTGAAGCTAAGCAAAATAATATCATTAGTAAATTAATTATACGTATAAGACGGTTAATAATTGCTTGACTGTCTGACTCTATTACTATTTATGTATATCCAGACATGGTCATATGCTAACGTACTTCTTTACTATTATCTACTCGTGAATTTCAGTTATTGGCAAGTCGCACATAGAAATCCAATCATTCCATTTTAATTTTGAAAGTAAATGAAATTGCATCGTTCCATATCTTTACTACGAGCTACGATTCGGTTCAGGACGAATTTTTAATTTATTTATTTTCTGGTGTAAATGTATTATAAAATATATATAAATAGTTATATTATTGATAAAAGTTTAACATTTTAAATTAAATGTTAAAATGTGAATATGATTATAGCCGTAATTGAAACGCAAATTATATTAAAATTAATCAAAATATCCCATCGTTTAACTGGCCGATGGGTACAAATCGATCTGTTTGCAATCCTTTCGTGGTTAAACTTTTATCTGCGTAATGAATATTATCAATTAGCCAATATTAAACACTCGTGGGAATAAAAACGTATTTTTTATTTTATCGTCTGAACACTGTTATCTTTAATCGCTAATGAGATAAACGAATTTAATTAAAAATCGAAAATTATGAATTGAGTGATTATTAATTTTGGACATATTATATGCATTATTGTAAGTAATAGTAACTAAAGTATCGGCCATTATAAAACCGCATATTACAACAGTGCATTATATTATTAAATTATGGACATTAAATCAAGTTAAAATTATTACTGATGCAGTACTTATATTTACCTGCTATAATAACACTGAAGAACTTTGTTTTGCCTTAATGATGCATTTTGCTTATAAGCCACAATATTATATCTTGTGTTATATAACTAACGAAATAAATTTCCTCAAATAAGATAAACTTTATAGTATTAAACATATATTTGTTTTTGGTCTTATAGAAATGTCACTGTTCTCGCAAAACATATGTGTGTATATGTGTCACATCCCGTGCTTGTTGAGTCAACGGTGGCTGTAGTGGTAGCAGTCATAGTGTCACCGAAGAAACGTCATAATTTAACTGTTCTCGAGAGGAATAAACGTGGAAAATTGACACTGTCGACCGAGTAAATATCGTGAGTACAAATCGGAAAATGTTTTCTTTTTTTTCTCCCTTTATTCGTATGGGCAATTTTTCCATCGCTATGTAAACCACCGACGAAACTTTTCACCACCTCGTTTGACCTCCCATCACCCTAGCTCGTGCAGGGTCCACGCAACTGTATCCAATTTATTATCGAACAACATTTCGGTCCCTCCTCTAGTGGTGATAGTGGTGACAGCGGTGGTGGACTTGCGGTTGCTATGCATATATATTACTACACACTATAATATAATTTGGTTCGGTCTATTTTCGGATGTAGTTGATAAAAGCTTCCGAGTGAACGAATATAATATATGGTAGTAACGAATTGATGTTTAATTTTCGTTCGTCTCCAGAGCATTGACATTAATCCCAAAGAACTTTACAACTTATTCCTTCCTTTATTTTTTAGTTTTCTATACGCAAACAATATAAATTCTCCTAGCTAATAGTAATATTTTATTAATTCAACTGTTAAAAATTGTTTATTGATGAAACTGAAATTCACGTACAAAATATTTTTGTTATTATAATAATGAAAATTATTTGTAAGCTCTAAAAACGATTTATTCCCCATAGCATTTTAAATTAGTATTGTCTCAGGAACCATAACAATATAGTTACCATGTTTTTAGGTAATATAATACCTAACGTGCGTTACTAATACGGTTAAATAGCAAATACGTATTGTATAATCATAGTTTTATAGTATTTGAAAATGATAAAAATAATTATATTTATCGTGTTAGTTTGTCTTAGTTTACAAAGTTTGAAATTTGATTCAGTTGATGTAAAGTTATTGAATTTCCATGTATGCTCGATTAATGTGGAAATAGTAATTCTTGACGTAATAGCAAAGTTAACTCGTGAGTTCAGAATTTAAATTTAATCTAGAAGGAGTATATTAGGTTAAACCCACTTTAATATACCATACACATACCATCTAATTATTCTTGTCGATGTACAATATTATTATTTATTACGAGAGAATATAATAATTGTGGTTATCGCACGTCACACATAATAATATGTTAATTTTGTAATAATTAAATAGTATCAATGAAGTATATTACCTACGAAAACACGCATTCTTCGTCGTAATTGCAAATCAAAATAGCTCATTACATTTATTTATTTGTATAGACTCGGTTTGTTATTAACATTTGAAATAACAAAGTCTTGCAGTGTACATTAGTGGACGGTGGAGAGTATAGAAATCGTACATTTTATTTGCTCTCAACTTGGCTGTTACAGAGTCCCCTAAGATAAAAAAAAATGTATAGAATTCTTAAACTGTTAGAGGCATCAGCTAAAGTAGGGTGACAGCTATGCGTTAAAAATTAATTTATAATAAAAAAAAAGAAAAGTAATTTAAGGGGTAAAGTTAAAATATAGTTAGTGAACTATAAAGAGTAAACCTTTTAAAATATATTTACATACCAACAATAATGAAATTATAGATATTCATCGAAGTGAAAACGTTTGTTAATTTATTAAAATAATTAAAATATTAAAATTGAACTCGGTATTTATTTACACTTTTCTAGGCGTTCTCTTTATGATATATTCATTAATTTTTAAAACACTTATTTCAGTTTATATATTATATTTTTATAGTACCTAATAGTTGAAACTAAATATAATTTCACACAACCATAAGTATTGAAGCAATAGTAATTTATTTAAAATACAATTGGAACTATGTTATTACACTTGAGTGATTCATTAATTTAAATATAATTTTCAAAATAATAATAATATGTATGTTAACTTTTATTTATATACATTTAAAAATTTAAATAATACTGATAGTTACATAATTCATTATACAGTGTATTCATCGAGTTACTATAGGCAGGTAATTTTCTGCTAAACAATGCAAAATATATTAGTTGAGGTTTTTCTATTGTTGTATCAAACAATTATTTCGAAAATGAAAATCCAATTAAATGATTAAAATTTAATATACCATAATGAACACTAAATTAATTAAAACTAATTAAAGGCTATAACTTAATTTAATACGAAATATTATTTATTAGTTACATTTAAATATTATATATTTATGCTAAGTATTGTCTCAGATTTAAAAATTAATATAACGTTTATTAAGAATTGAATCAATTTGTTTTTTTTTTTTATATTGAACTCTTTTTCTTACTCCTAATGTAATCAATATGTAAAACTTTATAAAAATACTTTTTATGCCTTAGTTATATTATAAGTTATAACGTTATTTTATTTCATATTTTTATGTTATACTATGTACTATATAGTATTGTTCCACTATTCACATTTTGAATTTCATTGTATTCTAGTTATAAACAATAATATCTACTTACCATCGTTTGTATTTGAAACGACACATACATATAATACGCCTTTCATCGAATCATTATCGAAATCGGTTAGAGCTATTAGACGCAACATTAGACTTTTTAATGTTTAAGGATATCATCTCACAATTCTCTTTGTTCAGTTGAATAATTATTATAAAGATTATTAATAATAATTAAGTGAAATAGTTATGAGTATTTTATATCAATTTTGAAATTAATATTATTTGTTTACGTAAAACATAATAAATAAATTTATATTCTATATTACAATTTTATATAGTTTATACTTCGTAATGTAAAAGAAAAACTGTATATGACCATGATACAATTCGGTTAATGTGAAAACTTTTTTTTCGATTATAAAATTATATTGATTTTTGGATAAGTGAGTATTCGTTTATAAAAAGCTTTGTGCTGTACTACAGTAGATATTGAACGCATTTGTATGATAGAGTTTGATTTTCGGTATACGCAATTTTAAAATATTCACTGAAAAGTTCATCTGGGTGTAACCGTCATACTTTGTTCGACATTTCCGACCAAGTTAACGTGTACAGAACTATTCGATAAAACGTTCAATATATTTTATTTGATTTATTAAAAATACCTCGACGGCCACGCCCGAATAATGTTTCCTCTTCAAAAGTGGATTTCTTCAGCCGCGTACGATTACAATAATAATAATAATAATATTGTTTTAATCGATCTTTTGTCGGGTAATAGCAAGATTGAAACAAAGCGAATAACTATAAACGTTTCGACGAGATGTTTGTATAATAATAATTACGCAGAAAACATTATTATATACTTCCGAGCAATAAAAACGTTCCGTAAAGTCGTCTGCAGCAGTTTAATATACTATGTCGACGGCAGATCTGTATGTATAGAATATTTTAGTATTGTGAATGATAGCTATACTTTATGTACACGCTCGATTGTTGCACGTATAAATATCATTTACCCAAAGCACTGATAACACCGCATTAGAGCAGTGGCTTTAATCCCAAACGAACGACGTCGATATGACGAACGCACGTCACAATAGTATTATTATATATTGTGTACTCGGTAAACGAGTATCAATTTGAATTTCTGCTAATAATAATAATGTTTGGGATCACGATTGGAATTATTATTAGTGGTTATCGCGTGGGTGACGGCATCGCAGGTGTTTGATAGATAACAATATATAGGTATATATTATATTGTATTATATTATATAGATACAAGTAAAATAATAATAGATCTGACGTTGACGTGTACAGTAGTTTTCGTCTAAACAAAGGATTAAAATTATTAATGATAACAATCGACTCGTATCACCCATGGACGATCTCGAGACTTTGTCAATCACACGTGGTATAGTAATTAGCAAAATATATTTTATGTACATGGAAATAATAAGATCATATAATACACAGCACTAAGAAGTTTTAAATTTCAAAAAATTTGAGAGATTCTGGAATATCGAAATTTTTTTGATAAATATTTTAGAAAGTAAAGTATAAATAACATACTGTGCTATTTTCAAGAAAAAAATTCAGCCAATGTTACCTACTCGGGTAACTGACCTGTAGTATTAAACTATAAAAAAAAAGTGTTTAAAGTATTTGTTCAACTGGTATAGTCATAATATTATAAAAACATATTATATTAATGATTTTTGTACTAAAAACAAGAGCTCGGTAGCTTGCTCCCTTAATCCATCGCTTTAAATAAAAGTCACGATCTACGCTCGGGAACTCATTGTGAAACTTCATGTTTAGGGTTGGTTCTGTACACTATTACACCATAAAACTATACACCTGATGAACGCGTCACGTAGAAGTCTTCGTAAGTGTAGCTCAAACTAAGTTCTATAGTGATAATAATGAGAATGTGAATAAAAATAATTATCTATTATATAATATGTTTATATTATACGTCAACGCTGTGGTATTAAACAGACTTCATGTTTATATCGATATGAAAATTGTATTAATACGCATGCACAATATGCGCGCCGCTTGAACTTTCAAGTTGATATAATAATATGTATTGTATATGTATATGTGTATAATATATTCATATAAAGCGTGATTGGAAATTTATGTTACAGATATTTTATCATATAGATATTCAAAATAGAAAAAAATGTATAATTTAATCTTTTTTTTTTTTTTATTTGAACACATATCAAGTTCTTTGTAAATTTGATATTTTTTCGCATTATTTTAGTAGAGGTTTTGAGGATCGACTTGAGAAACTTATATGGGAACTTCTATGCGTGTAAACATAATGTGAATATTTATATTTTAATACATTTTAGTGATTAAACAACATGCAAAACTCTCTATGTTTGAGAGTCATTTTAAGTTCTTATGAATTGTATTTCGACTACACATCGACACATCGTCAAGTAGTGTGCGCGTTCAATCACAGTTATTTCTATTTGTTTTAAAGTTATTCTAAAGTTAATCCACAAAATCCACATTATATTATGTAAAAACATTACGAGTAATTTTAGATATTGTAAATGAAAAAAAGCTTAGGTACATATAATATCATACATTTTTTGATATTTTGAATATTTATATTATAAAAATATGGTTGCAACATACATTTTGAATCACTCTGTATAAATTCAGACGAATATATAGCATATAGAAGTCCTTTTCCGGTAGTGTATTAAAATATAGCTGCTACCTATCGCAATGTACATAAACCTACTTACCCGTATGGGTACGTGACCGAACGACGCGCTCCGCGAAATGACCTCCGAATTCCTTACATAAATGAGCCGGACGAAACGTCTTCTCAGCAGACGTCCTCTATACCTTTCGCAAGCGCCAAAACCATCAATCACCGGCCCCCGATCTCTCTCTTACACATAATATGTACAATATATTTGCCGTTTATCTCCGTGCTCATAGGTAGTTGTCATTCCCACTACCATCGTCACCATGACGTGGCCAACCAGAGGTCCAATATCTATTGTAATAATAATAATAATAATAAAAATACCAAAATTGAAAAGTCTCTACGAAGTCCACTGTTGCTACGGTGGAAAAAACGCATTCCATGATCAAGCTTATCATTGGATTTTTATGTGCATAATATTATGAGCCTTTTGACTATCAACATTCCGCACAAGAATATAATAATATAATATATTATGCCCTATATCTGCATACAACACACAAGGTGGCCTACAATTTTTTCGTTTGTTCTTTTTTACTTTGTTTACTTATTTCAACACAGGAAAATGGAAAATTGAGTAGGGCTACCATGTTTAAACATAATATTAGGTAGTTAAAAATACTTCATAAACGAAAATCCCGTAATAAATTCCACATAGGTTTTTTTTCTCTAGACTTTGACTGTATTTTGCACCTCAGTAGGGAAATATAAAGTTAATTAAATGAATATGCCGAGCATAAAGTTTTTTTTAGGAAATCTTCAAATAGGTTTTGTTAAACTTTTTAATTTTTTAATTCCATAATTTATTCCAAACAAAGTTATAAATTCATAGCATGCACATAAATTCGGTAATTCTGGCATAGCATTTAAAACAACTTCCAACTTGAATACATTTATAAAATAACAAACTAAATTATGTCAACGTTTTAATGAAACATATTATACTTACAATTATTTATAACTTTTACGAACAGAATTGTAATATTTTAGACAAATCTGTCCAATTTGTTTTTAAAGAACGCTTATAATAGTACAAACAGGCTATGTGTCGAACAAATGATTATTTAGTTGTTTACTACAACAAAAACACCCGATTTATAGAAACTCGAACAATATTAATTGTTTTATTCGACGATAGCACAACACAATTCGTGCTTAAATTGCTGATGATGGGTGTATGTGAGATACAAATACAATTGAACTATTTTCTGGTAATTTTGCAACAGTCACATCACTTAAATAATAATATTATATATAATTTATTACGATAAGCATTACTATAATTATAATCATGATCAAATTTAAATCTAAATTGAAGAATAGTAAATAATAAAACAAATGTCGTCTTACTGAGTAAACAATATTGTATTATCAATTGGAATTTTGATACGATAATATAAAATATTTTTGGGCACCTACCTGTTGCCCTGAGAATAAAATGCATATAGGCAGTGGAATTTCCTCAAAATATTTACTTATTTACTGTGCATAACTCACATGCACAATATTATAATATTACGTGGGCGATATATATTTTTCAAATTCTTATTTTTTTCACGGTAGTATGATATATATATATCACTCTTCAGCCACTGTAGTTGGCACTCGAGATGTGAGTGTACATATACCATGTGGTGGTGGTAGTTGAGTCGGTAGTGGTGGTGGTGGTCAGCAAAACTTCAAAGTCCTCGTTATACACCCTCACGGTCAAGTGCGATCAGAGATCTAGAGGACTCAACGACGTTTTCGGGCGTCTGCCGAAGTCCAACCCCCCCCCCCCCCCGTTGTCGGCGGCGATGACGATGGCTGTAGCAGCGGTGTGTATAGACGCGTGACGGATGTGTGTGCGAGAAGTTTGGGATATAAGTCCGTGAGCAGAATACGCTTTACGCTGCTACCGACCGTGACGGGCAGGGTGGTACCGTGGTGGCGAAAAGGGAGGTGGATGTGTGTGTGTGTGTGTGTATGTGTGTGTATGGGGAGAATGGGTGGACGACTCGTGAATCGATATAAGGGTGGCACATACCCCCCCTACTGCTATTACTACCGCCACACTGCCACACACAACCACCTCTGATATGCCTCCACTCTATCGCGATCGCTACTGGTGACGTGGTGGTGATGTGTACATAGGTGTACGCTAAAATCGATATCGGGCGGACACACGCCGCACGACTTAGAGGTTTCGTGGATATTTTGACATTCGTATATATATTATATTATATAAGGCGTAGCGGAATGATGGTGTGTAGGGGTCGAACGTACAGGATATATAGTACAGACGGGTGGGAAAGCTGGTATCGCGATTGTTAAATGATTTTTGGACGGAGGGCGAGGGGTTCAAAACTTACTCTCCTGCTCTGCGTGCACAAACACACAAAATATAGGTTTTTCTAATGACCAATCGTAAGACGATATTAAAATTCACGGTTCGCGTGTTCCAAGTTAGTTTTCCCAAAAACCACGGAACAACATAATAAAACGGCCTCAAAACGAGGTTTTTACATTCAATTTCACATATACATGTATAATATAATTGTATATATTACACATTATGTAGGTATACTGAGCTAATGTTGTAAAATAAAAATGAAATTCCACGCACGTGGTGGTTATAGTTAGCCTATAGGGCAGAATAATATAATATTAAAATACAGTAATGAGTGTACGGTATTACAGTGTATACATAATAGAACAACCGGATTTTTGGTCACACAAAATATTATTAAAAATTACAAAGAGCGACTATATAGTGTCAATATATAGCCAACTAAAATGATTTATTTTTTGAATTTAACGGTTTAATAAATTTATACTGTTCACACGCGTTTCAAGTAAATGGATTTACTAAACAATAACTTCTATAGTAGGTACAGATATTATTATATAAATAATATTAATTATCCTCATAAAACTTTAAAACGCGGAAAACCAAACATATTATACAATAACGTTTATATACTACGTTATATACCTACATCTATTACCTATTATTATTTATATTATTACCTATTCTGGCTGATATGATTTCAATCAATATTTTTTTATTACACCATGATCATTAATATTTCGTGGTTTTAAAACACTTAAGTAGGTTGTTTCAATGATAAATTAATATAGCTACCAACTATATAGTTTTAAAAATTGTATATACATAATACATACCTATTGAGTTTATAGTTGAAACTCAACTTAACCACGCCCATGTACAAAATTAAAAAAATGTAAAAAAAAATAAAATGTCATACTTTTTAAAATGTTAGGTTGAAATGAAAATATTGATACAATTTAATAGAAATAAATGTAATGAAAAAACTATACACATTCATATAACTATAACAGATATTGATATTTTTGACAATCGTATTACGAATTATTATTATTAAATGTATTTTATTTTATGAATTTAACATTTTATTTATTATTGGAATATAACGTTAAAACATTTAATTTTTCATACTACACGATAAAAAAAATATATATACATATATAAAATTTAAAATATTAATTTATATTTTTTGATATTATTTACTTAAAACTACTGCACTTGCCACTTAACCTGTATTACATTTTAGTATTTTACTAAAGACGCATTTAAATTACTTTTTGGTCAAAATAACCTTACAATTTTATTTATCGTGATTTTTTTTTTTTTAAAATACCGTCAAAATGTTATTAAAATTAATAATATATTCATAAAAAAATTCGTATTTAACTTAATGAATCGCAATGAATCACAAATTGTATACGACCTTTGTAAAAAAATGTCACCGTCATATCCCTCAATATTATATTTTCATACAAAAAATAATCCATTTTTTTTTTTATGGTTTTATTGAGGCAAAAGCGAATTGAACTTTTGTCATTATTTTTAGAGTTTGAGAATAAAATTAATTAATTTTCTTCTTGTAAATAATAAGTCGTCAAAACGTAATAACACGATATTTTAATTTGCCAAAAATCATTTTACTGGCTTCGAAAATCTACAACAGCAGGTTGATTGTGTCAACATATAAGTTTTAATAAATAGGTAAAACTACGTCCTCTCTCCTTCCATAATTATTGTTCATTCGATTTTCAACGTTTTAATAGTAGTTGAGTTTCAATTCATCACAGGCGTTTATACATAGATCTGTTTGCGAATCCAATACATTTAACGTTTTTATTATATTTATAATATATTTTACGGTGTACGTAGATCACACAGACGTATTATTTAAACTGGTATAGACGTTTTCAGTGTATGCAGAGGGTACACATTATGCAGTATTAGTTTTAGTGCAAAATTACTGAAAACTACTATCCTATGATAATATAACGTACTCTAGCTTAGCACTAGATTGTGTTCTTGTTATAACATGAAAAGCATCATGGCAAGAAAGGGTGTATTATAGTGCAGAAGTAATGCGCTTGTGCGTATATTATATTGTTTCATATTATTATATATATACTAGAATAGTGCACGCACAGGCTTTAACTCTGCAGTGTAGGTACGGACACTACTGTTTGTAAATAATTTAATTTTCGTTATGCAACTATACGAACTCTCCATGAATTACTCCACAGAAACAACTGCTATATATATGTACGTATACAACCATGGTGTGCCTATTCTATTAAAAACTCGGAATTATTTCTGAGAAATTGAAATTTTTTTTTTTAGTTAAGATACGTATACTATTTTTATAAACATGATTAGCTAGTTTAATATTACAATAAAAAATATTTAATATCTCATTAAGTACAAAGCGCGTATATTACTAGTAAAAAAAAATAATAATAATAATAAAAATCGTTATGTTTCCAATTATATTGCTTGGTTAATGTGACAAATTAATCAACCCATTATTATTATATACACACATGCTATAATAGTGAATCGTCTACTATCTTTAACTATCTTTTTCTCAATTATGTATTCATGTTAAAAAGTTTATGGTTTAAACTGTTTATGTATAGAAATGCAGCACCTTTAGTGCTACACAGTGGTGGTGTCGTTGAAGGTTTAAGACGTTAGGGACCAATTGACACATTAAAAATTTCAATCGTCATTCTAAAGCATCATTTATAAAGATAGGTTCCGTCTCAGATTATTTCGAATAAGCGTTTTGCAAATTGCAATAGCTCAGTATTAAAGAGGCAGGAGCGATGATCCCGATAGGATGTCAAAATGTATTATCTTCATTTCATCTGACAAAATAAATGATTTATTAAAATATATACAAGAGTATTTGGAATTTAGACTATCAATATATATATTTCCATAGCTGATATAATAAATAAACTTTTTGAAATAACGGGTTTTATTCGTTTAAAAATGCTCAATGCTATTTATTATTATTCATTGATTGTAAATTATTATTATTTAATTAAACAATATTTTATGAATAAAATAATAAAAATAATAATGTATACCTATTTATGTGCTGAAGAACACATTTTTTGTTGTTGTATGGAATCAGAGTACTGTACTATTTTTTCCAAATCAAACACAGTTTATACTTTATTCTTATATTTTAGAATAGATTTATAAAACTGTGAATTTATCTGTAATATTATATAGGTAACAACTTTTATGTATCAATCAATATAAGTGAGAATAATAGGATTTGAATGAGAATTACATTTCATTTTTTAACAAAAATATTAAAATAATAATTTTTACTTATAATCCAAATATTTTCAAATATTATGTAATTCATCACAACCTCGTGGGTGCAATAACTTTTAAAACTTTTAATTATAAATTTGAACTTATTGTTATTCAAATTTGAGGTACATTTTGACATGTAGAAGATAGGTTTGAATGTTTAGTATTAACTTGTAACAAATAAAATAAGTACCATTCCTTAGTAAAAAATACTTAAAAATATTATGTTTAAACAACATTTATATCTACTCGATGTTAAAAGTATCAATAAAAAACTTCATATTTATGTATTTTAATAATCATAAATAAAGTGCGTACATTAATTAATAAACTATTTAGCAGCAAAATTTAGAATAAATTTTATGATTTTATCTAGTGAAATATACTTTTATAGGATTAGATATATATTTTAAACGCTTATACGATCAGTTGATTAAATTAAAAATAAGGACCTTACTATTGGCGACTTTGATTAAGATCCAATTGAAATTAAATACGTGAACTCCAGCTTCAAAAATAATTTAATGACAATTACTTTAAAACAAGTTACATAAATAAATATAAGGTGGTTGATGTGCTTAGTCACCAAATCTGAAAATATCCTTTCAATCTATACCTAAGGAGTATACTATAATATGTATTAAGTATATTTATTTTAGCTGTTTCTTACTTACTTATAAAAAAAAAAATTAAATTATTAATAATTGTCCCTAAATGTGCCCCTAATAAATTACAGTTGTAAATCATCGTAATATGCAATGCTGTAAATTATGAAATATATTTCTATCTTGGTGGCGTTAATAGCATGACAACGCTTTGAAAGTTTTTACCCCTTTTCGCTAAAAAAAAATATCACGTACGTGAATACATAGGAGTGTGTGTGTGTGTGTGTCGGAGGTGAGAGTCGTTATCGAGCGTGGTAAAGATACCTTCTTCTCCCCCGTCCCCATTATTTGCTTCACCGTCACGCTCAAGGGTCTGGGTTTATTTGTTTAAAAAAAAAAAAAAAAAAAAAAAATGACTGACTGGATCTCGGCCAATGGATACGATGATGGTTGATGATGTGGCTGCAACAAAAAAATAAAATATAAACTACTATTAAAAACCTCTTTTGTCGTTGAAAATGTTGTTTGTACAAGTGAAATGAAACGGTTTTCATCAATGACGGCCATTATAATTAGAATGAAGATTTTTCGAACACAAAACGGAAACCTGCACCTTATTATAATAATATTCAGGGGAACAGTGTAATGTAGTATACATCGATTATAGTTGACGAGCTACGTTAAGAGTGAAATAGAAGTCATTAAACGATGCAGCTCGTGCGTTGCAGTGGCCTTTCGTCTGGCGATGTTGTATAGGTACGCGTTTGGATATTGTGCACACGTCTCATTCACTCAATAAGCCGATCTCTTCTTTTTCATTAAACATCTAACTCGAGCTAAACTGAATAAAGGGTTTGGAAGCTATAGTATTTAATCAACTCTTTCAAAAACACCGTAATAACGAGCCCGTTTAATCCTTTCATCGATGACTTTAAGTAATAATCTAAAACGAAAATGTGATATCTCGAATAGGAATTTAATAGTAGAAAATAATCCCGATTCGTTCAAACAATATACCGAGCAATATCGATTTATTCAATATTGATGTATACAATAATTGCAGTGGCTACAGAGTCACTGGTGTGCAGGATGGTTATTGAAACCTTCATCCTTTGTATTTTATATCATCAGTAACCATTCGAATAATCACACACGCAGCATGCTTCGACACATAGTCGTTTCTTTTTATCACCAAACTGTGCTCGAGAATAGTCGTTCAAGACAGCCGTGGAACGAAAACGCTCTTATAGGCTATTTCTTATAGGCCTTTTTTTTGGATTCTCAAAAATACACTTTATTTTTGTAAAGAAGACCTATAACATATTTTAGTGACTTAAAACTGTAAAATAAATACTTAAAAAATATTATACATATATGAAATTAAATGATAATACGTCCAACGTAGATACTGTAATAATAAACGGAAATGTGACGGTGAATATCAATGCGATACTTAACATAGTTTTTCACTGTCGCGGAAAACAATAAAAACGGACCAAATAACTTATTGATAAGACGGTTTATAACTAGAGTGTTTTCTGAATAGTTTTTTATTAATTAGTTTGATTTAAATTGTAATTGATTGTTAACCGTCGTTTTCGTCTGGTGTTTCAGAATGGGGTGGAAGATTGGCGTGTGGATGATACAGTCCACGGTCGAGGTGCATCTGGGTTCCATTGCAGACATGAAAACGCCATGTTAAGGTTTGTCGGACGTAGTGGTATGACCACCGCGGTAATCGGAGTTCGGTCGAGGGTGACGTTAAACGGTGGCTGCAGTGGTTTCGTTCTGTTCAGGTTAACATGGTAGGTGGTCATCAGCCGCAATCGACGGGAGGCGCCAGCTGCACGGGCACTATGATGAACATACTGAACATAGACGCCGAGAACCGGGTGGTGCTGAACGTCGGCGGCATCAGGCACGAGACCTACAAAGCGACCCTGAAGAAAATACCCGCCACGAGATTGAGCCGGCTGACCGAGGCGCTGGCCAACTACGACCCGGTGCTAAACGAATACTTCTTCGACAGACATCCGGGCGTGTTTGCTCAGGTCCTCAACTATTACAGGTGAGTGATGCTATATGAATTACGATAATATAACTTAAGGACCTTGTATAGCTAGATTTATACAGAAAAATGCGTGATCATACGATTCTCGTGCTTTTTATACTATAATATTGTACGAACGATAATATTTATATAATATAATATTAAATATAGCATAATATTATGGATTTATACGTCATAATATTTGCATTTAATATAGTGAGGTGAGATTATTGAAAACGAATAAACAATATTCAGTTGAGTTAAATCAAAGTTATGGATTTCAAATTGCTACTAAATAATTTACGTATAAAGTATTTGACACTAAAAGTGTAAATTGAATACAGAGAGCAATATTAATTTTGCGTAATTAAAAAAGGTAATTCATTTTTACTATTCATATTCGAGCGCATGATCTACACATAAAGCTTGTAAACTTTTACGAAAAATTTATAATATATCAAATAAAATATTAAACTCTTCAATATTATGATTTATTTAATTAATTTTTAAAGATCATCTGTAATTATTACGAAAAATATATTTACAGACTAAACCACATCTATAAATTAAATATAAAAACAAAAAAAATATTATAAATGTATATTATAATAATTAATATTATTTACTGATATAAATACTAATGTGGTCAAATGTTAATTGAATGTGTTTGGAAAAAAAATTTTTTTTAAATATTTATAATCGTTTTAATATTTAATTATTATTAATTTGATGAACAATGAATTATCTATTTATGTTAAAAAGTTTAAGAAAAATGAACCTTTTGTTTAATTTGATAATCGCGTGTTATATTACTATGCTTTATAATATTGTGTTATGTGATAAAAAATGTTTTAGATTCTTATACATAATAACATACAATACACATATACCGAATATATTCACAATCCATATTTTAAGCTGTTGAACAATAATATTTATAGCTACTCGAAGTTTATATTACTATAATGCAAATTTCAATATACATGAATATTAGATTTAAGGGATTTACATTTAAAAATACTATTGTGGTCTTCGTGTATATTGTTGTTATATGTATAATCAGCTTAAGCTAAAGCAAGGTGATTCTGTTCACAGCATTAACTCTTGATAGGATTTAAAAGTATGAAAAAAAAACAATAATAACATTGAATAATATAAAATACAATAGGAGTAGAAATGTGCAATAAAAATACTTTTAAATTACGCATCTTATATTATTACACAATATATATAAATATAAGTACATATATTGTGTGTGTGTGTTTTATCCCATTTTAGTACATAAATTCGTACGATTTTTCGGTTGAATGAAATTAATTACCAAAATGTAGGTGTAAGTAGGTCTCGAGAATCAACTCACTGCGATTATTATAGCATATTATTACGGTTACCCATTAGTATGTACCTATAGATTCTTTGGTTGGATATCATAGTAGTCAACAGTAGTCCTCGGCTAGAGTAAATTAATTTTATATATTATATTGTATGAAATATAAAACTTTAAATTGCATATTTATATATATATATATATATTTTTTATACTTAGTGGTAATTTTCTTAAATCTTGAAATCTTACCAAAATTAAATACGAGTATATAACCATTTTCTTACTTAATATATATATATATATATATATATATATATATATATATTATAATAATTATTAAAATAAGTTTGGAAAATTATTATCATATATAATAAAATATAGGTACCTTGTAAAATGTATACGTTTAAATCGATCATATTTTCTACAAGTTAATATAGAAATGGTATTTTATTTTTAGTAAAATATACATATATATAATATAATATTTAGTTATGTTTTTCAGAAGTTTGTTTTCTTCTTTAATTTATTATTTTGTGTTAGACAGTAAGGTGTCGGAATATCACTTTATACTCATTCATCTTCCATAAAACTCTCACAACTCACTAAATGCCTACCTTATGTCAATCATTGGTTGGAGTTATAACTTGGTTTCGTTTGCATTTTATCGTTGCAGTCATAATATAGTAGTAATATGTAATATAAAAATGATTTTTTCAGAGTTAAAAAACAAAACAAAAAAAAAAAACCATTAAATTTCCCTACGTAAAAAGGTAAAATGTTCTAACGAGACAGGTTTAATTGATTATTCGTACACAACTGTTTAACACAAACAAACTGACCAACAAGCCACAGCACGAGTAAGGTTAAACTTTTAACTTCATTCACATGTCGTACTCCTTTAGTACTTTCGACAACTATATCAAATTATCATACTATAAATGTGTTAACATTATTTTTTCTTCATCTCTTACTTCTCCTCTTGTCCATCCGTGTGATGGCGTAATACAGCGTCGTTATTTTTCGTTTTTATCTTTGCAGCAGCTCGTGTAAAACTATAATGATGATAATAATAACGTACCGACAGCGCACGTAAATCGTAGGTATGAGTTATACCTTCACCGTGAAATTGTGAAAATATCTAAAAATACAGTATGATTGTTTAAAAAAATCTTAAAACTCAGTTCGAAATTTTATAACGATTATCAATAGCGTTATAACTTTTAATTCACTTATTTTTGCTAGATTATCTATAAATTGATTTCATAATTTATTTTTGGATTAAATATTAAAAGTACTTAGTGAATATTTTTGAAAATTTTTAAATATTTTAATGACATTGTTTCTGTTTTCAATTCGTATGTTTGATAATTAGTACAATTTTTATCAGCAGTATGATTAAAAAATAACGACATTTATTACAGATGTCTTTTTATCTGTAACCATTCAAAGTATATTTTTGAAACATATTATTAGCAATATAATATACTGACTTAAATCTTATAATTTGATAAAAAAAAAAAAATTAAATTTTATGAACTTTTTAAGATATTGCTTGTTTAACGATACAATAATCATACTGTATACTCGTATACGTAAAAACATTAATGGCACATTCCCTTTCCGCTGTATAAGGAGTAAAAATTTCCGCGATTATAGCTCTATAGAATAACATCATGGAATATCGATACGTTATAGTATGGGTAAAGCACGTAAAATGAAACATATTTTTATGCCTACACGTAAAAAAGAGGTTTTGGTATTTTCGTTTTTATTTCATTTCCGTAGGTATTGCAATAGATAGGTATGTTATTAAGGACATTATGGTTAGATTAGGTGGGTGCCGAGGTTATCATTTCGATTTATTATTATTATTTTCGTTTACCAAACTGGTGGGAGGTATAACGCAGATTTTAGCGTGACCGATAAAAACCAACACCGGTGCGAAAACTGACGATAAATCGGCAAGATATTACTGTCGTTTTTGAACCTATGTAGGTAATAATTTTTCTCCTCGCTGGGAACTGACGACTGCTGCAGGGTATGGCGTACGCAATATTGATCCGCCGTTTTTCCGCTGTTCAAAGAATCTAGAATTAACTTGTGAACGCGTAAATTAACTTTAAGCAAATTTAATAACTGTTTCAGTGATAAATTATTGTATCGTACGAAAAATATTTCTATGAACAGTTTTACTATAAATTGAAATAAAATAAACATTTGTATGTCACGATACGTTACTGTACGACATTTAATATTTTATATACCTAAACAAAGAAATGCTTTCGTCGATCGTCTAAGAACACATTTTATTTTTAGTTAAAAATACATTTTTAAGTAAACAAAATGATCTCAAACATTGATGTTATCCAAACTTCCGTCTAATATATATATATCTATTATTGCATAGACCAAAGTATACCAACATAATTAACTTCTCCATATATATTTGTCGATGTTACAAATCCTGATTGTAACTTTGCAATATTGTAAGTTAGTAGCGGTTTTATTATTACCGTAAATAGTAATATAAAGCGTTTTATCTGCAGGATTAAGGTGTGGCTTAATAAGAGGTAAATATAGGATTTTTATCCATGTGTGTCCTTAGTTCAGTTTTTTTTTATCGATGTTGACACAATTTAAATATGTATATATTTATATATATCATGTTCCGTTATGTTTCAACTCAATATCTTTATTGCTTTATATATTATTGAACTTTGTTGAAACTGTCACATGGTGGGTGATGATATAATATAATATATCATTGTCATATCATGTGACTATATTACATACCATATTATTATGATTTTTATAAAGTGAAATATTTTTTTATATAAATTGTTTGTTGGGTAGTTTTTTTTTATTATTCTACGCATTTTAAGTATATAATATATACACACAATATAAGTACACACATTGGTACCAACGGACTAAGTTTAATATAATAATATTACAAATCCCTTTACCTCATCCAGTCGTCAAAAATGGTCTTAATATTCTAGTCATTGTCGAACCCACGACTGCGTCATGGTTATTATCATTTGGGAAAAATGAGAATTCGCAGATAATGATGATTGTTTTCACCTCACCAACTCTTCCGATATTACCGTTGGTGTTAAGGAATTGTTCTGAAAACTCTTGTGAACCTTCTTTTCCACTCCATCACAGTGTCGCCACCAATCCCTCGCCCTACTGGAAAGCCCACCAAAGTATCCCAGTTGTTTAATACGCTTTAAACAGCAGCTGTCAAACATAGAAATTGACAGGTTGTCAATCTATCGGTGAACCCAACAAACTTGGTCATACCATAAAGAATATGTATATACATAATACACATAATATACAAACATTGCATAATATATATATATACATAATATATATGTGTATTAGATAATATGTTTGTAGGGTTTTTAACATGATATTGATTTTTTGTCGAAAAAACACACACCCACAGAAACATAATATATTATGTATATCATTTTATATAATATTTATATATCGCAATAAGAGAGATAGAATAAAAACGGAATAAAGAGGATTTTTTTTTTTAAACTTTGATATGATTTATAAATAAAAAAATTTAACTTATATAAATATAATAATATTATGAAAACATGATGGTTGAGTTTAATTTAGATTTATTATTCACATTAAAATTAAACAAAATTAATACAATACTTATAAAATAAACACGAACAATTTTATACTTTTGATAGATGTTTTAAAGTAAATTGACTTAGATGTTTTTTTTTTTTTTTTTTTTGGTGTATTGTTTAGCGTAAATAAATTAAACAAACTACGGATGAATATTATTTCAAATAGTATAGCTAGTAAGTGTATATTATAACTGTATATTTAGTAATTATTTAGTAATAGTTTTAAATTTTAACGCCATTTTGATCCAGTTTTATTTCTACGATTATCCCGAAATGTTTTAACAATTATCATACATGTATCACATAATATGTATGTAGTGAAATACATAACAATATTTTATTGAATGGATAAAAATACGTTTTGAAATAATATATAAAATATGTCAATGTCAAAGTTATAATAAAATTTTAACTTGACAGTTTTATGAAATTAATTATTATATTTTTTGTAATTTAATGATTCAATTTTAGTTCCCCGAATTTGTCAAAAAATATTCATTAATTTCTCAGAAAATATTAAAACTTTATAACTAACTATAATTTTGATTATTTTATTTTAGTAGGTAGTTAATTTAGCTTATTAAATTTAAGTATATTAACTGTCAATTAATATTATGTTAGTTTTATAGCCAAAGTGTTGTTATTATTATTCACGGTAACAACAATGCAAACGAGTAGAACAACTTTTCTTACACAATAATTTGAGTAGGTACGATTATTGTTACATTAAACAAAAACCACAAGCATTTATTCATATTACCAAGTATAAAATCGTACAAATAATTACTTAAAACAGAAAACACATTAGTATGGCCTATAAAAAATAGATATTCAAAACTATATTATTAAGTTATTTTATTTATAGTATGATAAACGAAAAGTGTATAAGAGTAATATAATCCATTTACAAATTATACAAACTAATAATACACACATTTTTTTCTATTTTTACTGCAGACTTGTTAATCTACGGAACAAATATTATTGATAAGTTATTAGTGTTATTACTTTTTTTTGTATATTCTAAATATATTAACTAATTATTCATGTACAAGTCGTGGTGTTAGGTTAATCGTTGTGTCTAAAATCTAAATATTTTGATTAGGATATGATTATAGAAAGTTAATTTTTTAAATCGTTTATTATACATATGAATATTTTTATGTCCCCTTAAAAATGTTCAAATATATTAAAGATTTTATACTTTTTAAACGCATTAAGTCGTATTGGAGTGTTGTAGAAGTTTGTATAAATTAAAAGTTCAAAGCCATAAATATCATTGATCTTAACATTTATATGGTGGTTCACCCTGTAATATGAACTCACGTTATAATATGATATAGACCATTAACTGTAATTAAATGAGAGCTTTTATTCTGAATAAATAACACGAGGCGTTTATTTTAAAACGGAGTAAGTCGAAAAAATAAAGAATAAATAAATAAAGAAGAATTTTTATTATTATTGGGTTGAGTGTTGGTTATTTACAATATGCTATTTTTGCTTTTTAAATTGATATTCGACCATCATTTGAACTGTGCCAGTTTAAAAGTGTGTGTGTGTTGAGATAATAGAAACGAATCTCGTTATAAGAATGGATCAACGGCACTTTAGTTGTTGACAAAATATTCGTAGCGATATAACAAAATCTCTGATTCTAAAAAAATATAAAAGGATCATACACTTTTTGCTGGTGAACAAGATAAAATAATATAATCATCTAACTCCCGAGATCCAAGCATAGTTCGTATTAATTTTTTAGCGGAACTGCAGCATTGTATTCTGCGAACGATCTATGTTCATAGATTACAAGTTGATGATTACCGTGAGTAATATGTGTTTTGTATTAATAATAAATGTACGCATTTTATGTATATGCGTAGCGCACAATATCGATGTGGTAGATGATTTTAAAGCGGAAACTTTTTCAATTTCGTTATTGTTTATTGCGATCCCTAAAATCCGAGAATAATGAAATACAATTATATTATGTATAGAAACTTTTCGATACTCGAGCAAAAACTGATGATGTCGTGATAGCATAAATATAATATATCATATAAGTATATTGATTATTGAAGTATAAATACATAAATCACTAGTCTGTATCTCCGGTAGGTATCGTATAACAATGACATTTTGAATTTATTTATGAAGAAAAATAATAAAACAACCAAAAAATAGCTATTCGAGTTTCGCAACTCCTTGTGAGTATACTCTATTTATTTTGTACCAACACAGTATCAAATTACATGGTTAATTACTAAGTATTACAACATTTTTATTTTCGTTCAGCACTTAAACGTTTAAAACCACTTAAATATTTACTATGACGCCGGATTCAGCATAACTCAACACTGACTCATCACGCTTAATGGCCTGATAGATAATTTTGGCTTAAAAAAAATTATTTTCACCACATTATACGTAAAAAATTAACGTTAAAACATATTGATTTGTATGTCTTCGAGTTCACTTAATACAAAGTTAGCATTGTTTTTATAAATTAAGCTTTATACACCGTTTACATGGAGTATAAAACAGTACAATATTGTAAACGATTTTTATGACATTTTGTTTGTTTACGAAAATATATTATATTAAATCATAAGTGTATAAGAAATACCGTACCCATGTACAAAAATATATGTGTATTTTTTATTATTAATAATAATATGCAGTTACATTATAATCATATAAAATCTAAATTGTACTATTAATTGTGAGCATTTACTGTCGTAGCAGATGTATTTAATTGTTAAAAATACAACCAGATATAAATAAAACAAAAGAAAATAGAAATCTGAAAACTTGTTCTACAATACTAAACTATTTTCTAACGGAAAATGTTGAGTAGTTCTATAATATTTTAAATAATATATTCTTTTAAAAATTGAAAACTTATATAAAGATATTTTTGTTTTCTTTCTGTTAAATGCTATTAATAATAAAAAAAGATTTTAATTAGTTTATCTTTTAGTTAAAAATCTATAAATTTATATTTTGCAATAATTAATATACTAATAAAATTATGACATCAAACCACATCATTGGTAAACACAATAAATAAAAAATATACCCAATAAACGATATGACACAGTCTAAGGAAATATTTAAAACGTTGGTATTAACTTTTACATTGAAAATTGTAACATTTTTGAATAGTACCTACCAACTGCACGAGTTTAAATTCATTTCATAGTTGTAATTTTAAGGTAAATATGGTATTATTGTCTTCGAAATCATACCAAATTTGAAAATGCTGTAGTTCATATTGTAATTAAAGTAGTCTCCTATATATGCATAGTGTATATCCCTCTTTCTCTTTAATCTCTCTCTCCCTCTCTCTCTAATCCGGGTAAAATTTATAATAATTTCCGGAATGCTGCGTGGTGTGGATAGGGGATCGGAATGCACTGCGACGTCGTCTTATATGATATGCGCGTGTCGTATATATAATATTATACAGGCACAGCCAGCAGCTGAGACCTGCAGTTTTGTGGTGATGCCGTCAGAGCATCATCGTACGTGATATACAATATAATATTATATGCATGTATATATATATATATATATATATATATAAGCGTGCACGTGTGTGTATACACTTAGATAGAGAGTACGAAATGAATTTACCACCCACACATACGATACCAGACGACGAGTGAGGCGTTAAATCGGGTAGAACGGTGGTGCAGAAGATCGTGATGCAGAGGAGGACGAGAAGGAGAACTTCAAGGCAGCGAGCATAGAGACGAACGTCAAAAGGAGTAAAAAGGCCACAGATAAAAGGGTGTCAGCAGTGGACGAGTATAAAAGTTTATTATACAGAGTGATCCATTTACACAAAAATTCAATCAATTCATACGTTTGGCTACACATTCTGTAGATTAAAAAAAAAAAAAAATTAAAAGCCACTGTGATTAAAAAATGTACTCATTATTATTTTTGTGTAACGTTTTATTTTAAATTTTTTACGCTGTAGAGATTTTTTTTTTTATATATATAAACAAATATTGACTTAAAAAAATATGCGTGTCCGTGTAAAAGTAGTATCATCCTGTATATTGATTGCAGCTGAGGTGGGCTCATGTGCGTGATACTCGGCTAGTTGACAAGAATAATATTATATCGTGTGATATAATATGTCGGTAGGTACAGCCGTATAATATAATACTCAAAAATTCTGTACAATTGATTTTGACATATATAGTTGACGACTAGATAGAACAATGCACGTGCTTCTGTGTACAGTATACATATTACGGTGCGACTTCAACACCGCAAAAACTTTTTTTACACTAGTAATAATATTACATGGTCACGTAAAAGTCACAAAGCTTCGTTTCTGTAGATCACTCACCGCTACAAATCTATCGCAATTGTTCAATGTAGTTTTGTCATACTATTATTATAACAGTTCAACAGTGATTATTTTTGTGAGTAATATAAAATTATAGAATCTACACGATAAATACTGTAATGATTTTCATAATTCCGAGTGTATACATGTGCATTTATATTATACAGAGTATTTTTAAGATAATTTTTTTATAGATACCATTTTAGGTCAACAATAAAATTTTTACTAAATGAAAATGAAACGAAAAGTGTAAGTTAATCAATGCCTAATCACTGTACGTCTGTAGCTAATATAATAATACTTTATATAATGATGAAGATTCTATTGTAATAAACAAAGTTCAAACTACAGGAATTTTGATGTACTTTGTTAAACATTTTTAATTGAATAAATATTAGAATATTAGATCTAAAACTCTAGTTTAAATTTAAAAATAAATATTATCATAATAATATTATATGAAAATTGTTGGGGATGTAAGATTAAAATGAAAGTAATTTAGTAAAAAAAAAAAAAAATTGGGAGTTCTGAATTGTTTAAAATAAAATGTTCAACATTTAAACATTATGTAAATCTTAATGTTTAACTGTTATTAAAAGTAGCCGTGACCACAAAAAGTCAAGCGTTGCTGCCACAAAGCTAGTGGTGAAATCGTTTCAGGTGTTCTTAAAGTGCTGTCTGTGTAAAAACTTAAATTTAAAATCATCTTATATTTTATTTACATTGTGTATAAAAAAAATTAAAAATAGTATCATAATACTATAAATAAAACTAACATTAATTTTATAGCGTGTATAATGTACCTATATATTATGTTGCTTAAGCATATGATGCTGCACGTTGAGAGACCGTGACTATCGACAGGATGTAGGTCGCAGTATGAAGGTGGTCAAGCGACATTTTTCGTGACCGGAATCTACATTTTCCTGATATTTTATTTTTCGCATTTAAATAAAAAATATTTATAAATTAAACTAATGATCAATTGTGTTTATACATTTGTATATATATAAAAAAAGGAAAATATTATCAAAGAAGTACAATTGGGTGATAAGAGAGGGGTTTTGAAGCTACCTATATAAATATAAGCAGTATAATATTAATTCATCGACTTTATGTTTTATGTAGAAACCTAAAATCTTTTTAATTATATGATACAGTTTTTAATGTAAAGTCTTCACGATAAAGTGATTCTGAGTTTTAATCTAACTCATTATCTTTCGTTCTTCTCTGTATAGTTATATTCTAAATATTATACTTATATATACCTAATATTTTTAAAAGGAAACATCTACTTGTACAATTTTGTTTCAAAAATTCCGAGAATCTTTTGTTATTCTATCCTAAAGTTTGCTATAGTTTTTTTTGCTTTTATATATACGACATGAATTTTTTATTTCAAAGATGGAAAATGAAAAGGTAAAAGTTCATCTTTTTTAACTAAATATTCTGAAACATTTTATGAATTCCATAACAATTATTACTGTATAGCCGCATTTTGTCAACGATTTTGAATTTAAAATTGCTATTATAATTGTATTTCATATATTTTGTAAATTGATATAATTTCTAAAATTAATAGGTTATAATAACATATTGGTTATGTTATGTTTGATGTTTGATATATTTGTCAATTTTCTAAAAAAAAACCAAATATCCTAAAATTATATTTTGATTAAAATTGAGTAAGTAGTTATTTAATTAGTATGTTGAAAAAATCAAAATTCCTAATACATTTACATAAATAAATAGGCAAAAGTTATAAAAATACTCGTATAGTTTAATCAAACAAAAATAATTCATCAAAATAAATTACAATTCAATTTTAAAATATTTTATATTTTTTGTATAACTATTATTAAATTATTTTTTCGTAAAATGCATTAAAAATTCCCAATTTAATTATAATAATTATAATTATCATTGTTAGAAATATCATAAATTTACATAATAATAATTATTTTCAAGGATACCTATTGTTTTGAAATATTTAAGTATATTATACTTAACGTATTTGTGAAGTATCGTAATTCGTAAAATTACTTTAAGTACTTACATATATTATCGAATGTTTCACTACGTTTATAACCATTACAATTCCATAAATTATTCAGCAATTCATCACGTATTTGAAGTTTGAACTTTGTATAACGGAGTTGTTTTGTCTTCCAGGACGGGTAAACTTCATTACCCGACGGATGTTTGCGGGCCGTTGTTCGAAGAGGAATTGGAATTTTGGGGTCTGGACGCGAATCAAGTAGAACCCTGTTGCTGGATGACCTACACTCAGGTAAGCCCTTACTCAACTGATTTGCATCGATAAATACGCTATTTGGAATATATTTATATTATTTAACATAGCTGGTAACTATATATAATAAACGTTAGTGAAGATATATATAATATATATATATATATATTATAATAATAATAATAATTACGGTCTTAAACTGTACTCGGAATTTGATTACATATTGAATTATAAATCCCTTGAGTTCAGCATCGTTCGACACCATTTTATTGTTGTTATTCTAGGTTGTGTTATTGTTGCGAGACACCGAAGTTTTGAAATTTATGTCCTTCGTTTGGTTAAATTCCGCGGTAAATTAAAGTCTTAAGGGATCTCATTTGGACATACTTTAAAATGTATATAAATTAAAGGGGTATGGACGAATAGGTTTAAAGGCTTAAACATTAAGGTTTAATTTTTATCGATATACGGTTTCTTTATTCGTTATTTTTCTATTGATCCATTCAATATTTTTACATTGATTCTTACTAACTTTTTTTAATTAAACTGTAATTCGTTTTATTGATTTACATTAAACTCTGTATCGCCATTTGCCAATACTAACTTGACCTCTAACTCACACAGATCCTATCAATCATTGTTAACACTATTCTTAAATAATTTGCTATAATAATATATTGTTATACAATATACACGATTTTTTTTTTTATTATTATAAATATAATAATAATGAAAGTCTAGTTACTAGCAAATATATAAAATCCAAATGTTTTGTGTTCAAGATAATTGTACTAGCACTTACATTTAAATGTCGTTAGAATCAAATTTTATTTAGATAAAACAGATTTATAAAAAAATTCTGTGTAAGTATATAATATTATATATGTTTATAAATCTATCACATTTTAAAATTCATATAAGTTTAAATTATTATTTTTTAAGTCAATATTGAATATATAGTTCTATGTAATAGATTTTTGATTTAAAAAAAAAATAACCTAAAGCTATTGTAAGTATTTTATTTATATAATAAATCAAATAGGTATTTTAAATAATTAAAATATAAAATATAATTCATATTTTTATGCATTGGTAGTTCAAACTATATATTTTAATACTCAGCATATTATCATTTTTGATTTATATAAATAAATAGACAATTAATTAACATAATGGTAATTTATCATATTGAATTTAAATATTTCTGTCCAATCTTGATTGCTCTATTCGTGAAAATTTCAGATCCAAAAATTATGTATAAAACATATTATATTATTTTACATTTATAATATTTAAAAGTACCTATAACATTGGTGAATTTTAAATATTTTGAACTAACTAGCTAATAAGGAAAATATTTCCCATTTGTATAGAATATTATTTCATTCTATGAATTTTTTGAATTCTTTAAGAATAACGAATCGTATTTGAGCTTAATGTCATATGAGATTATGTTAATTAACATTTTTTTCTGTTATAAATCGTTCAGTATAGAGATGTCAATTGGATTTTGAAATTTGAGTAAAACCAATTGACGTCAAATACCATTTTTGTTTTCCGATATTTGATCCCTCTATTTATTCCAGCGTAAATTAGGTCAAAATAAATAAAAATATTCAATTAATGTCATTCTCGTACTAAATACATACCTAATAATATTTATAATAATAAAGCAAGCAGATATTTGGAAAATAATTATTTATTTTTATCCTTTAGTGGTACGTTCAATGTATTATTAATTGTATTTGAATCAAAATAATCAATAAAATTTCAAATATACTTTTAATTATCTTATACAAGTGAATTAATATTAATCATATGCTTTTACCATTTCAATTAAAATAAAAAAAAAAAATGTAAAAAGATTTTTTAGTTAAAATTTTTAAAACATTTTAGACATTAATTGAGATTACAGAAATGTATTAACTCCCAAAGGAACAAAAGTTTATATTCTCGCTCTAATATTCAACTATAAACAAATTTTCTTGAACCATTTTATAAATATACCATATTATGTATACTTATATAGTTAAATTAAAATAATTGAACATAAATTATGCTGTTAACTTAGTGGAGAAATGTTTAGATTTTTAAGTTTCATTTTTTGATTTTATAATATATAATTATATTTTAAATAAATGTAATATAATAATTCGTATAAAAACAAGTTACTAATAAAATTAAATAAAATTAATCACCATAATTTACTAATATAGTAGTTATCGGGTTATGTATGTTTGTGAAAAACATTGTCAAGTTAAAATTGTATAGAACATAATACATGTATATATAAACGAACTTTTTGTATAGTATAGTATGATAAATATTATTTTACAACATACGTTCATAATTTATCACTAAAATACAATAACTATGACAAAAATAATAAGTAAATAAATACTTATACAAGGTAGTATAATTCAAAAACCTACATTAAATTTTAAGGTATAAGCACAATTTATTTTAATTCATTTCTAATAAAGAATTTATTAAATGATTATTACATAATTTTACTATTGGTAGGGATGTAATTGTATACAATATAATTTTAACAATTTTCGGATGGAAATTTAACTGGTTTTTTATCGTTACATACACTTAGGGCTATAAAATGTTAATTAATAATTTAAGACAAATTATAATAATATAACATATTGTTATGAATATATATAAATACTAAAAACAAATATAAATATAAATTTATGTAGTTTAACTAAAAAGCATTTTTTTCTAGGCATTTTTAATACTTCTTTAAAATTCAAGTTTTTTAAGTACAATATATCGTATAAAATTTCTTGCGTGTGGTGATAAAAAGAAAATCACTGCGGTAGTTTTTTGGAAGAAAATAATATAATACTATTGGTTTATATGTGCGAACACTCTCGCTAGTGTACTAGTATTCGCTAAAGCGTTTTCCTATGGAAATTTTTCTTGTCCATTAGCTTTGGTTGAAATACTACATTTATCATCAAGGAAAACATGATGGTCCGAGGATTTGAAATAAAGAATACTATTGTTGTACAATTCTTCTTCTAAGACTGGACTTAAGAGTTATATTATTTTATCACGCCTGCTTACTGGTTTTTCGACGAAAATCAATTAAATTTAGTGGAAGTGTGCCCGTAAAAGGAGCACACTAGCTATTGCAAGATAGTTTTTGATAAAACACTTTCTATGGATTTCAAAAAAAAAAAAAAAAAAACTCCTCGTCACTATACTAATATTGGCATGCTGCTATCTAATGGTTTTTACAGACTCATGTTTCACGCTATTATACTAGTTAATTTTGTTTGTACAACGATACAGGGTGAAATTATATTTTTTACGAACCATAAAAATAAAATATTGCTTGGTAAACATGTATTTACTAAAGTTAAATGCTCACTATTTCTTTCCATATTGTTATCGTAGTTTTCCACTTGATCCTAAATGTTATATATGCATAATATCATTACAAATTACGAAATATTATGTTCAAACTTTACTGAATTCGTTTTGGAGAACCATTTTTTAGTATTATATTTTATGTCTGTACGATTTAATGTAGCCACATTTTTGGCATAGTAATTTCAATGTTAAATGAACTGTTTCTTTAGTAATTTTGTTGACACGACTGACATCGCACAATATGCACACTGTTTTTATACAATAATCAATTAAATTGAATAGCTTTTATTTTATTATTTTTTTTTAATAACAATACTATACATACACATTAATTAATTGTTTTTTTAAAAAAAAAACCTATTGTCATATTATCGTCATGGCTCATGACGGTAAAGCACATTCGCAGTTGATTGCACGTGTTGACATGCACTATGGATCCTGTAACAGCTAAATGGTGATCCCATTGTACACAAAGCCTTATGACATATAATATTACATAATATATTATGCACTTAGTATAATATACTTATTGCCTTATTGTGATATTATGTGTCATGAATCTAAAACATTTTTCCCATTAAACGTTTTTACGTCTATAATCATATTGTTTTTATTGCCCTTAAAATCGTTCTGCATAATATATTTTATATTCAATGATGGATTAAGGCTGTTAGAATCATAAAAGCAAATTTATGCTAAAGATCTATTACAGAGATTTTAAAATATCATTGTTATTATTATTATTACTATTATTATTTTAATATTATTTATAATATAAGCATGTACACATTATACTTGTAACCGTCATCATTCGATTTAAAGTTAAAGTATTTATTTTCAAATTAAATAAATATATAATCGAGAAAATTATATCACATAATAAATTTGAATCTATAAAATACTTATATAATTAAATACAATTATACATTTTATTGGTCTGATTTGGTCAGAGTTCGGAATACATAAAATAACACCATAATATAATAATTAATATATACATAATATTGTTCACATCGACAGCAAAATTATTAGTATTTTTCATATCCCAAGTCGGTGCATAATAGGATTGCTTAAAATATGATAATTAAAAAGGCAAAGATTCATTTAAGCATGGTTATGATTTTTCCTTCCAATTAAACCGCCTTTATCCATAATATTATGTATTCGCAGTGACGATATTTCAATATATTATTGTGTACGTCATGAGTTTTACAATTGTTTAAACAAAATATTATAATATATGCGTTCATTTTTTATTTTATTTTTTATTACAAATGACGCAAATGTATTTTTTTTTCATCGTCGGGATGCGACATGGTATGGTATGACAGACACACAGCATATGGCTTAAGCACTGTTATGATTGGGCCGTTGTTACGGAAGGATTACAGAGAAATTCCCATTTGCCGTAACACATATCCATCCACCGCACTACACATCGAAAACCCTATAAACTCAGGCAACTATCGTAACTAATAAAAATGAAATGCAAATAATAATCAAATACCTTGTGGACTGTGTACATAATACGAGTATATATAGTCAATAAAATGTACTACACTCGTTCATAATACAATTTTAAACATAATTATATTTATGTTAAACAACACAATGGTTATAAATCAATCAGAATTATATACTCGACCATAATAGTATGCTTAGATATTAAATTTAAATAACATATAATTTGAAAAAAAACAGATATTATTAGTCCTAGAACTCTTTCCAACAATTATATCGTTATGATATTTTATAATTTAAATACAGATAAATATTTTCCTTCATAAATTATTTTTCTAGATTTACACTTTGGCAATATCATTTATATTAACAAGACAAAATTATAAAGTATTTATTAAATACATTTGATCTGGAATTATACGTAAAGTGTTGTTTATATTTAATTGTAGGTATTTACTTTCTCTTTAATAATTATTAATTAATATTTAACCCTAAAACGAATTTCAAACATGATTTAAAATCATTGTTATTTTTTAATATGCATAAATATAATATATAAACTATAATAAATCAATATAACGTGTTTCATTTACCATTAATATTTTTAGTTATATAAACCTAACCATAGTATATATATATATATAAATAAATTGCAAAAAATACATTATGGTTTATCAGTTTTTATTATAAATTGTGTTTTATTTTAATTTTTTTTATTTTATATTTTTTATCTTGTGCAGATTTCTTTATAAATATAAACTTTATAAACATTAATAAATTGAAGTATGTATTTCAGTTATGAAAACAATACGTATAAACTATTGTATGTAGAATACATTTAATATTTTTACAAGCAATATCATAAATTATATAGATCTCATATTAATTCGATTCTTTTTAAAGTTGATTCAACTATGGTAAATGTTTAACGAAATATGTGGATTAAATTCATCTTTGAATTATTATAATTTTCAAATAACTATGATTTATTTATATTTATTCATTTTTGACTGTAAAACAATATTTTGTCAAGTTATACATGTTAGTTTTTCGTAGGTTTATTTATTTTACGTATTGATAATATGATCGTTTTATGTTTTTTTGAGTACGAATTTTCAACGTATTTCCGTTTGGTTAATAATATTTGTGATAAAAATTAATACATATATATATGAAATCGATTATATAGGTAGGTACGAATACAAACTCTCGGTGTATTTTTTCGATAACGGTTTTTATGGGTAATAACGTAATAATGTGTTATTAGTGTTATTATTGTACGTCGACAGTGGCATTTCTTTGGCAGTTTGGGATTTTATATGCTTATATTATACTTCCTAAACACTTAACACGTCATCTAACGCGCGTTGAAGTACCCACGTTATAGACTTGGAAACAATATTATTACTATCACTGTTACGGGACAACGACATTACTACAGGCATTTCTTCTTTGAGGCGATGGTGTTTAATCTTTCGGCCTTCGAGCTAAGTAGCAATATAGCGGCATATAGCGTTATGTATAGCTATATAATATTATCGTATATCGTATATAAAATAATATGGTTTGTTTGCCAATAGTCTCTGATATCGTTAAACGCACGGTTGTTGTTTCCCTGTACAGGATGGGTCACTGTGGAATTTTCTCATTTTCTTCTTAAACTCAACACAGTAAACGGTAAAACACTATCGCTCACACTATACATCATATAGCGTTTTCGTGGCGGACGATGCCAGTTTTCATTGCGAATAGTACGTCAACGCCGCATCGGTAATGCTAATCGCCTACATTCATCTTCTTATATATACCTATTACCTATAATACATCGCATATCTCATATACTATCGTCGGAATTTCCTAGAGTGTGCGTATTGAATTAACTATAGGATACCTTATAGCTACCTCACCGTAATTTCCGTGTCCATACTTGAAACCTCGACTGTATAACACGCACGAGACAATAATACACAGTCTGGAAACAGCCGTCCAAACTCGGTATTACGTTTTATTGTCTCTCTGTAGCGCTCGAAGGGTTGATATAATATTCATTGTATAACACGATAAACTGTACTATTATAATTGTTAGTTATTATTCCGATTATTATATTATTACTGCACGCGGCTATGAAAACGGCGACAGCTGTCAAATTTCGTATTTGTTAAAGCTAAACAGTATAATAATATGTATTATAATATAACTGCCTAGTAGCAAAGATACTAATTAATCGAGTAGCTTTCTTCGTACTTTACTTATATTATTATGTTTGGAATAACGCATTATCGTATGTATGGCCAGCAATGTCTATCATCACTATTATAATCATCTTATTGTATTGGAAGTAACTTAAAGACTTGCACGCGCAAATTATTTTAATTTAAAAATAATATAATTCTTATAAAATTCCTTTTTACTTGAACAATGAAATATTTAGTTGGCTTATTTAGGTATATACTATATTATTATTATAAAATTATCATAAATATAATAATTCATTCACTTGTATATTTAACTTTCTGTTTGTTTGACAATGCAAATGAATGCCAATATAAAGTTAATAAATATTCAATGCAAATTTAAATTATTTTTATTGTAAACTGTTTATTAAAATAAAACGTATTTGTCACTATCTAAAAAAAATAAGTAATCAACGTTATGATGTCAAATTAAATGATTTGAGAACAATTTATGATAATAAAATTTATTCAATTTATAATGAAAGAAATTGTTGGGTAGCTATTTAAATGCGTTTAGTGAGAATCGATTGTTTTTATTATGTTAATCGCTGTCATGAATATTAAAAGTCTACATTGTCTTAACGACATTATTTTTACTGATCATAAAACTGAAATTTCTAAATACCAATTAAGGTACTGGCACAAACTATTAATGAAAATTTATTTAAATATGTGTTTTAAAAACATTAATTTGTTGAGTTAAAAACTGGGGCAAAAAAATTAGTTAGACAACTGGACCCTGATTTCTATATTATACGTAGGATTTGTATCTGTAGCTTACTACAAATCCCATAAAACGGAGCTTAAACAAAGAAACTTTCACAGAACATTTACTTTAAAGTACTTCAAAGCCAGTCTTAAAAAAAAATAACATTTGAGTATAAAAGTTTTTTGTACGATATCGATTTCCTTTAGATTCAATTTCAAAACTGACTTTTATATTACTCGTGTTTATTTAGCTTGAAGATTTATTACTTTACGTTTATTAGACCTATCTATTTCATTTATATTGTATAGCAGGTGTATCCTCATACTTAAATTACTCTATTTGTTTATTTCTAAACGAATTTTTTAATTCTAATAGTATACATGTATACTAAATAATGCATTATTTCAGAAGGAATCTCATATAGAAATAAAAATACTTTTAAAATGTATTACTGCTTAAATGTAGGTACTTGTATAGGCTTATTATTAATAATGTTTTACACATCTTATTATACTCATATTATCATCGTCTAGTTTATTAAAACATAATGAAATAAATCGGTGATATAATTATTTCGTATTTCCTAGCCAAAAATGTAAAACACGATTTAGTTACAACGTTTGTAAAAATTTAAAAAAATATATAAAATAATATATAGGTAGTATTTTTGTGCTTTCATTTTTTTGTTTTTATTGGTTGAAATAGCACCATAATGCATCGTGGAAAATTAATGATCGCATGAACTACATGGTTATTAGCCAGCGATTACATTGTTTACATTAAATTGAATTTATCTATTTAAATTTGTAGAATTTATATTTATACATTGGTTTACTTATATTAATAGTTCTTTAAATCAATTGTCGGAGTTCAGATTCGTTGATAAAATTAAATATATTTCTAGATACCTTCAATGTAAGTTCGAGGACTATGTATATTGTTTTGAGTAATTAATTACACAGTATTTTATGAAGTATTATAAATAAAAAAAAGGTATAGCAAATAAAATAATAATTACCTATAATATTAAAATGTTTATTTTATAAGTATTAAATAGGTATTATCAAGTTTACGGATAAGATGTCAGCTAATCTATTAATATTAATGATTCAAACCAGATATGTATATAATAGACTAATAAATATGTCATCGTAGGTAGGTACGCATAATATAAAAAACAATTCTATCAATCATTTTATATGATTGTTGCATTAGTATACACTATACATTTACAACTGACTGATATATAAGTTGATTAAGTAACTTTAAATGTTATATAGATGTTAATTTTGTTTATTCTTAATATTATTCAAAACATTACGTGTAATTGACACGTGATTGATTGTTATCAATTCGTTATTGTACGAAAAACGATGAAAATAATATTTTTACAAGTAAAAATAACAATGATTTATATCACTATTTATTCAAGCATAATATAAATTTGAACTTTTTTTTATTGATTAGGTTTTTTTGTCCATGTATATATATATATATCAATATATCATACATGCACATACATAAAACATATGATATAACAATATTTTTATTAAACATCGACATGTATATACTATATAGTTCTTGTCGCGTTTACTTCTTTTGAATATCGATCTGATGTACTACACTTAGAAACTGTTGATGCATGTATGGCATATACACTGTATTTTTTTTTGGCACTCAAAAAATGTATATAATGAAATATGAATACACGAGTAATATAATGCAATATTATGTGAGTAACGGAAAATCAATTACCAAAATTACTATATTCGTTTATAGTATTTTGAACATTTTTAAGGGATAACAGCTATGTGTGTATACATACTTTGAATAACCTTAGTGTCGTTAAAAAGCTGAGCTGCTGAAATTTTAATATTTTATAATGTTCACGTGAATCGATGAAATTACAAACGAGTAAATAAGTTTACGGTGGTATGACAATCAATAGTCCTGAATAAACTGCAGTCACTACAATTTCATCTACTATGTACAGTTATATTTTTACATCATTGAATTACAATGAGCATAGTAAACGGATGAGTAAGTAAAATAAAGGGCCCGAATTATTTTAATATCATTATAAAACACACTTCACTAAAAACAAAAATGTATATACATTTTTTAGTTGAGTTGAAAAAATAATGTAATTCATTTTTTTCTCTCTTTGCAGTTTTGCATAATAACAAATATATTTTTTGATACACAATGTATTTTTTGTTAGAAAGAAAAAAAAATATGTATGATTCATCATAATATAGAATACAGTATTATAGTATACATTATAATTATACATAGGACATTGTTATAATTTATACTAAACACTTTGTATACAAAAATGCAATTTAGCTTTTAGATTTTTCTCTTAAGAATAGATGTTTACGTCCATTTTTAATATAATAAAAAATGATATCTTATTGGTACAATATGTATATTGAAAACCACCTTATACTTGCACAAATTAAACATTTCTTATAAATTTTCTTTATTAATTGTTTTATTAATATTATGATCTTATGTAGGTATAGATTTATTATATACAAAATATAATTTTACTTTCCTATTGATAGTTGTACTATGACTTGATATACTATAATTATAAGACTAGTATCGCATTAATGTTTTAAAATTTTCTTTATAAGAATGCCGTTACGATAAAATAACGCATATTGTGTATTCGTGTTCAAAAAACAACCCGAATAAGTGTTAAAATCAACAGTATTTTTAGTGGAATCTAAAAGTGTAAAAACATGTAGGTTACTCGAAAACAACGATGCGCAAGCACAAAAATGAATAAATTATGCAAGAGACACTGAAGGCGCATTGTCATGAATTCTAGAGTTTCTCCTTTTTACTAAAAATGCAATAAAATTATATGATATCACTTTATTTTTCTAAAGAAAATATGATAATATTATTTGGTTCAGTGTTTAAAACTACATTCGTATAGGTATCTGACTATGCAATTTGTCTCAAGATTTTCCTTATTGTTATGAAATAATTAAAACTCTAAATCGCATAACTTACCATAATATTCTTTCGGATGACGAGCTATAGATAAAAAAAAAAAAAAAATACCAGAATACTAATAGTATCAAAAAAGTATCGAAAATCAATATATTATGATTCAATTAATTATTTTTTATTTTAATTTATTAATCTGTTTATCACGGAAATTATAAAAAAAAAATAATACGACATATAAAATCCGAAATATAACACGTTTCTATCTTATTATATTATCTTCTATAAAATTAAAAATTTTTGGACATCGATATGTGCGTTTTCGTTGTTTTTCTTGTAATGAAAAATTAATGTTAATTCAAAAATTAGGGGAAATCGTGTATGAAAGAGACCAAAACACACTTGGTCAAGCTATATAATACCTTCGACCACAATGCGCTGCCAGAAAATTAGGTTTCTATAAATTAGGTAAAATTCGAGCGTATTAACCGATGTGTATACCTGCCATGTATAGCTATATAACTGGTATTATTATTATTTAACGAAACGTAGCTAATCGGCTCGCGTTCGGATCACATATATATAATATTGTGTTATATTGTATATAGGTTCGCGGAGGAGGCACTTTTGTTTTTGCTCGGCTCGGCGTCGACGATTTGTCATCGAGTTATTAATGGACGCCGTGTCCGGTCACTGCTGAAGCGTAATGTCGACCGAAGTGTGTGCGTGTATGTGTGTGTTTGTACGTACGTGCACGTGTGTGTCAGCAAACCAAAACTCCGTTCAAAGGCTCTATCGGCTTTCTATACTTAATCGTTTTTTTCTTTTTTTCGAATACCGTACGTGCGTACAGGTGCGGAAGAATCGGCGAAGTGTACGCCGGATTACGGTATAGGGTTTTTCCCCCTTAGATTTCGGTACACGTCTGTACAGAGCCGATCGAAGCACCGCAAAACGTTTATTGGGGACACGATAATAATTGCTGATTTTCGAGACCGAAACGTGAAATTTCACCGACACGCGCGCCGTACAGAACTGTAATAATATATTATGACTTTAATAGACGACGAGTGGATTGAAAATATTATCGGTACACATTAGGTAATATCATGTATTTGTTTATTATTATTTTAAAACCAATATCGTTGTAAGATTGAAAAATAAACGGGTTAGGGCCGGCTAAGCTTTGATTTTTAACAAAACTACGTTTTATCTCAGGACTCTGCCACTATCGCCACTGTGTACATTATTATATTATACTATACCTACAGTCGTCGTCGGCAGCCTACAATCGCGACCGATATTTATTGCTCCTGTCTTGAACTCCGTAATACAAGGGGAGGCGTAGAAGTACTCGCAATACATATTACTATCAGTGTAGATACGTTTTTGTGTAGACACGTGAGATATCGCGTTGTTACGTCGCGTTGACGGCGAAGGAATACTACATGTACCACGGACGATAATTCATTTACGGCACACACAGGCCGTAGCCCTTATTTTCATCTTCCCACACTGTGTTTGATCGTGTGTCACGAAAAAATATACTATAGCTACGATTGTCTTCACGCGAGACAATATATATTTATGTATACGTATAGTGCACACCGTATATTATAGTTAGGTGCGATTTTTGTTAGTAAAAATAATATTATTCTACCTATGCCTTAGCGAGATGGCTTATTGTTTTCTTGTATGTTTTTCCTCTCACTATCATTACATTTTGTATGAAAAGCCAAGAAGACGACTGCGGGGAGGAAACGGCAGGGGTTAACTCAGTCAAAATTCATTTTTCAAAAGCCGAAAATCCCACCTAACCCCGTAATCCGCAGTAAATAATAAATAACGAGTCGTCATGACCTATCACTCTTCCTTATAAAATATTATGGTACAGTCGTAACTCATTCAATTTTTGACTGGAGGGTGTGAGAACTCTGAAGGAGGAATATAAATTAAATACGTACTGATCACAAATCTTGAATATTTTATAAAATAAGTTTCCGAAAAATTAAACAGTAAATTGTTTGCAAATAATATGTAATACATATCATTAATTACTAATGTCTATAAGACGAGGATAGAAAGCAAAATAATGTATATTTATTTTAACTCTGAGTGGAGCTAAGGAATTAGTGATTTTATAAAATTATGTATTTTTTTCTTTGAACAGTTTTTTTTACCAGAATACTTGATCCAATATTGGTACTTGTATACTTACTCATTTTGTAGTAGTTATTGTATAGCACTATAATCGGTAGCTACTTTTCAAAAAGAATTTTTAAATATTTGGACTTAATGATAAGTGTATAAGAAAAAACTTTTTAGAAATTACGAAAAAACGATATAAACTCAACTTTATCTTATTTGAATATTATTTTTTTAACTACTAAGTTATTTAAAAAAAAAATGTATTTTATAATTATATTTAACGCATTAACTGCCAAATGACCACCGGCGATCATCTGTAATTCTCAAATTGTATACGTTTGTGGTCGTTGGTGCCCATAGTTGATCATTACTACCGTCCACTATGCCAAATGACTACCAGCGACCGTAAATTAATTAGTTTTTATATTCTTTTATTTTCCACGGCACTAAAATAATTTACTATAAAAGTACTATAGTGTAGCGGGAATCATTACAACTTTTTTTTATGTAATAAATCTATAAAATAATTATTTTTTTGTTTTTTTTTTCAAATACATAATAATATACACAAATTTGAAATCACACTGAAAAATATACCTGGCTAACAAAAACCTATTGTATGACCACTGGTGACCTTATGGTAGCTAACTAAATCATACTTACCGTACTCTCTTATTACGCATTATTAATTTTATTAAAAATATATTGTATATTTGACCATGTTTTTTGGTTTTTCTTTTCAATTGTTACAATGAAAACAAAATAACTAATTAAATTGAACGAAAAGTTTTCTTTCAAATTTATTCCGGCTGAAGGTATACCTAACACTTTGGATTATTTCGATGCATTTATTTGTTTTTTTTATTATTACTAAATTGCATAGTGGGTAGTAATAGGAAGTAGCAACTGGGAAATAAAAGACTAAAAACCAATAAGGATTGGTAGGTAACTTGTTAATAAAACCTTTTTGCGATCAGCCATCGTGTAATCAATACAAAAAGAGGTATTTTTACGGTAGTTTAATGTATTTGGACAGACGTTTAAAATGTACACGTCTACAATAAAGATAATAATATATTATAAGGATCGATATAAACCGTAATCAGAGCGACCCCGTTTGTGCGGAACCTATATATAATACATGACGTCGAACCGACTTTGTTATTTCCGTTGCCATTGGATATGTGTGCTGTAAAAAATAAAAATAGAAAACTTTTCACACACTTTGAAACTAACGCACGTGACATAGGCGACCTGGATTATCGATAACTCGCAATAAACAATATAATAATAATGTAAATATATTATTGGCATTGCGTATACTCACGTTATTATATACGTAAGGAAGATAACATTTAAATTTTGGGAATAAATAGACGAGAAAAAAAACGTTTTTCGGTTAAATTAAAATACTAACATTCGATACTTACATAACATTAAATATTATGCGTTGGTGATGTATACGGCTAAATGTTCTCGTAATCAAGTTATACCTAACATCGGCCGTAGCTTGTCATCGCCTATCGGAAAATATTATTATTATCTAATGGTATTGTAATATTATTTTTCTTCACACTCGTATATGGCCATGCATGCAACTTTTAAATCGATAAACCATTTCGAATGATCGATGATAAGAAAACTTCAGTAATTTATGACGGTACACATCTGATGTCTGTGATAACATTTCAATTAAAAACATACTTTTCTAGACGCATAAACACCATATTACACTACCAAATACGTAAGAGATTATCTATTTAAGTAATTGTCACATGATTTGACCGTTGAATAGTTTTTTTTATATAAACGAAGTAATATTTTCTACAAAAAAAAAAAAAAAAAAAAACGGATCCCCAAATTACAAACGACAGACATTCACACTGACTTGTGTCATATTTTGTGAAAATTAACCACCGTTATTTTTTATAATGAAATTATTTATTTACTTACCAAATGTGCTTTTTTATACTTAAAAAAATATTGCACGAATAATGATAATTAACAAAATGAAAAAAAAAAAACCCAGAAAAAAAATGATGATCCAAAACATTATATTATGTAGAAATAAACTCTGAATAATTTGCTTAAAGATAAACTTGAATACTATACTTTCATTATTCGTGAAGTACTGTAATTTAATGAATCGAATAATGATATAATCATTATAAAATAGTTAATATATAATGTAATAATTCTAATGGAAAAATTTTCTTTCAAAAAATATAGCTGTTGAAGCTTACAAATAAATTGTATTCTTTATGAAAATAACAACACACCATAATACATAATATATAATATGGTTTTAGATTATAAGAGAATGGAAATGACAATAGCTATTGAGGAAATTAATAACAAAAAATGTTTAAAATAGTATTTTTTTTTTTTTTTATCGCTATTAGATGGAATGAAGTCGACAATAGTTTAAATCTTTTGTTTCGAAATAAATATCAACGAAACTATACCGTTTCGTCGATTGTATTGTATTAAATTTCGTTATTTTTATTCAAGTAATCTGAAAAAAAGATTTATACGTTTTCGAGTAAGGCCGGTATTATAATGGGAGCGAATATATTATTTTGTTTAAAGTTCTAAAACCACTTTTTAAAAATATAATTTCACAAATGTTTTCACAAATTACTATTAATAACGACACCTTTTTTTTCACACTTTAAGATGGTGTTACGGGGTTGAGTATAATGTTTTATTTTAAATGAACACAAATCATATTTTATGACCTGTAATGATAATGGGTGAAAACGGAAAACTAATAAATTTACCGTGAATACAATAATCATTAAAGCGTTGAAAGTTCCGTACGAATTATCATTGTTACATAGACAATCTCTAAAAACTATATCCGTAAATCTTTTCAACGGACGAGTGACCGTTGTCGTATTAGTTTTGCGTTTTCGATGCTGGTGTAACGCTTTAGATCTCATCATGGACTAATCCGTGGACACAAAGTTACAGCTGTTCATCGAACAGCATTTTTTTAAGAACAAACAACGCATTTGAGATCGATCGTGTTAAGCAACGGAATTATATCCGAATAAAGAAATATCACAGCAGCGTTATAATAATATAAAACGTCCAAATCGATGTCATTTCATTGCTCCCGTCGGCCGTTGCTATACCGTCAGTCAACTTTTGTTTTCGCTTGAACTGTCGCCACTCAAGTGCCGGAATACTGTCTAAGCGTTCACTGCAGTATTCCAAGACTTGACACTCTGCCCAGAGGATCCAGATAATGTGAATCACAACTTTTTCTTGAACCCCAAAAAATCTACACGCCTCGTTTCCCGTGAAGCCTTTATTTATTTCTAACGTGAGCGTGTCTCGAGTGCTGAACGGCGAAATGGTTCGGAGAATAATAAGTGTCTTGTATATATTTTATTTTTATCAAAAAAAAAAAAATAACAAAATTAAACGAAACCCGCATAATATTATTAGTACTGTAGTATGAACATTGTACACACTCAGTTTTACGCGAGATTGTTGGATTTTCAGCTATATTATACCGAAGAGTGAAGAGTTAGTCTATATTGGGCGTGGAATTTGTAGCATAATAAGATATTTGTTTGGATGGAAAAAACACGTATTTACTTGTATCTAGGTCAAATTGTTGTTGTCTAAATTGGATATTAGTGGTGAAAAATTGAAACAAGTTTAATATATTCGCATAAAAAATATTACGTACCTACCATGGAATGAATGGTATAAGAATACTATCGGAAGACGATAAAAATACCTTTTAAATAATATTTGACTATTATAAAATGCAATATTTATTAATGGGTATTAATACATCGAAATGTAGCTTTTGTGTAAAGCTGCTTTTAATTAAATATTTGAAGGACTATTTGTTTATTTTTAATATTTAAGATAGGTACGCGCATTCAAACTTTTCAAGATTTATTTATTTTTTATCATTAGTTTGACTGTTTAATTTTTTTAAGTAACTGCGTAAATAATATTTATAATTAAAAAAAAAAACAATTTAAAATCTTAATTTAAAAATATTCAATTAAAAATAAATTCATATATATACCTAACAAAGTAAAAAATAATTAATAAAACACGATTATAAAAAAATAAACACACTTTAGGCCGTTATAATGCTTTGGAATTATAAACAAATATGAAATAATGTATTTATCTTACGAAAAATTTCATATTTTATGACCATAGTAAAAAGTTAAATTATGTCAACGATGTGATTTGAATTAATTATATAATAAAGCACCGCTCACTCAAAAGTTTTTCTTTTCAATTAAAATGTAATTGAAAAATCATTTTATTTACTTAATGACTATTCAATTTATATTTTGTATAATTTGAACATTTTTGAACAACCGGTGGATATAAATTATATTTAAACGATTATATTTGTTCATATAACCAAATGGGATTTAAATTCAATTAAAGTAGCTACTATGGAATTTCAAACCACACTAATTATTTTCGAACACACGCGTTTACAATACAAATGTATTTACAAAACGATATATGTATTTAAATATAATAATATATATGTATATTATATATATATTATATTCATTCTTATTACAGTTGTTATAAATTATCACTCTAATATGATAGTATAACCTAGTTCTTTTTGAAATATCAACAAATGTAAAAAAAAGGCGGATAAAGGAATTAAATATTATACGATAAAAATGGTTTCGTATAATTACATTTTTTCATATTTTTTTTTTTTTTTGTTTTATCATTATGCGTTCTTTGTTTCATAAATTATACAAAAAAAGGATAAATAAAATATTTAGTTTTAAGATATTTTAGTTGACCTGATTTTTAGTTTATGTTTACGTTATTTTTTTCTTTGACGTTGCTCAGACAGTACAATTTTTTAATAAGCATTGTTGGCAACTATATATATTATATACATACATTATAACATAAAACACTGTTTGCGTGCTGATATAATATAATATTTTCAAAATATGTATGAATCGATAATGAACCTAAAATTTATTATTTGTTATTATTTTTAATTATCTTAATAGTATAAATTATTTCATTATTAACGCATTGTATATCATAAATCATAATATTTCTATTTATTATTAGGACATTTTGCTGAATAATGGTTTGGATATAAAGGCTTTCGTGCACTACAATAATACAACTAATATTAGTAATATATGCTTGTATCCGTTAAAAATACTTTCCTAATTCAATTTATTTCTCCACTAGACACTAGACTCCATATACATATTACATTATATCCATGCTGTTTTATATCGAATTTATAAATTATATGGAAAAAAAAAATTGAAAATAAAATGATCCAATTTACTAGCCTCAGGCTTATACCGAGATAATATGGCAATTTTGAGTGTTCAGTCCCCAGAGACTAGACGGCGCTCGGAAAAAATAGATAATTTATTTTCATCGTCAACGCCCAAAAAATTTATTCTGGTTGTGCAACATTAATAACTATTTTATACACGCTATATATATAGGTAGGTATTGCTAAACATTTTTGGATTTTTCGTTTTAATGGAAAAGGACAGTCTAGCATAAATGTATCCCGGGGCTTTTATCTAAAATATACGAGTGAGTTCTTTAAATGTTCTGAATAAAATACCTTTAGGCAAATATAAAATGTACTTCGGAAATTGCCGTTTTTTCGTGAACAACGCTTTCAAATTCAATTTTAGAAGTGATATAAAATAAATATATATATACACACACATTATACATAGTAAATATATAATGTACATAATGTGTATACACTAAAGTACTGGATGTAAAATTCGTTTGTCGTAGAATTGCGATTGCAACGTGTGGTCGTTATTATTATTATATATATAAAAAAATAATATTCTTAGGTATATGTACCTCGTACTTATATTAGATTCCAGGTTTGGTTATAGATATATAACTATATTGCATATTATCTTTATTGAATTTATCAGTTATAAACAAATACGTTTTTCAAAGTAAATAAGAGGTGTTAAGCATTTTGATATTTTAGGTGATAATATATTTTATTCATATTGTTTTGGTGTTATTCTTTGATAATAATTCTTAAAAATGAAATAATTTACAATTTTATTGGATACTTAAAAATATAATCTATTGAGGCTAAAATTTAAAATTGGGTTTGATCATTCAAAAATTATTTTTTTTTTAAATAATCTTAATAAAATTTTAATTTTATTGTTAGACCATATTTCTAATGAAAAGAAAATGCTGGTTATTCAATTATCTTCAAACAATAATTATATATATATATATTTTTAATATTTTATTTATAGAACAACTCATGAATATATGATATATCATCATAACTTAAACTTTATATAGTTACTATTATTGACTAAATTGTATGATTTATATATTTTTATTATTATTAATATTGTTCTTATGCAATGTTTCAAAATGTATTTGTTTGATAAATATTTGTATTCATTTTCAAATTTAAATGCCTAAAGCTATATTTTTTTGGTCGTATAAAATTACATGTTTTATCGTTTTATAGTGTTCCTAAACTGAGTAAGTCCCAAACTCTGAATTATAATACTTTAACTGAGGTAACATGACCGCAATTATATTTTTTTTTATTTGTGGTTAATAAAATGTTGTGTATACTTTTTATTATTCATCACAAATTTAAATGTATTTTGTATGATGATAACACATGAAAGTACTTAGTACTACTAAAAATATATAGCACAATTTAAAACAACAGCAATAAATGCATATTATTTCAGACACATTGATAAGTATAACTCAATTTAAGAAAATGTTTGTATTTATATTTTTTAATTTGACATTATAGTATCAAAATATATATTTGTGAGCAAATAACCAGAGATCCAACTCAAAATAATGAATCCCCTTAGTTTTTTAATTAGATTGAAAACACGGTTTTACTTTGTTTTGGTGTGTGATTTACTTACCAAATAAAATTCAGTTACTAAAGATTATTCATAAGTCCCCGTTTTAATAGAGTGTACAGTATTCTAGTGTATATTTATCGAGATCACATAAATTTCATATTATTTTCCGCACAACATGTACCCAAAAATTTCATCGTTGATTTTTTATATAACTTCAACAATTTATTGTAAAAATAATAAATAAATTTCTCTTGACAGGTGCGTCAACTTGTCTGCAATGAGACTCTTTTTATCATTATTTTTTAATAGTATAATTATAAAAGCTGTGACTCGTAAACGAGCATTGCAGATTATAATATTATAACATTTATTAGTTAGTTATGATAACTCAGTATGAACGATAAGTAATTTAATTAATATAATTTCTGTATTTATCGTCGTATACCCCTCATTTGCTAATAGAAAAAGAATCTTTATTAAAAAAGGTCATAAGAAATTTTAATCCTAGCTATGTATAACTTATTTGATTTAGTTAGATATAACTATCGATAACTATAATATAATTTACATAAATATGTTTGGGAATATTTCATGTTATGTAAATTTTAATTGCTTGCATAGTACCTACTTACAATACCTACCAATTTAATCAAGTATGCACATTTTAAATATTAAGCAATATATATATACATATATTTATTGAAACTTAAATACAATTTTCATATCAACACATAATAATTATAAGTACAATTATATTTTCAACAAAATAATATCAGATTTAAATCGCATTACAATAGTCTTGTAATAAAAAATCATCATATCAATTTTAATTAAATTTTCATAGCAATAAATTAACTTCCTTTTTAGTTCAATCAAATTCAACTGTAGATAATAATTTATGACTGAAGTTAAGTTTAATATTTAAAACAAATATATTTATTTTAATTCGAGTTTATTTCGCAAAAAAAAGGAGTTCTGGTTGAATAAAAATAACAAAGTTAAAATTAGTATAACCTAAAACCGATGAACTATTTTTGATCAATTATTCCAATGTTACATATCTGATAGTTGATAGAAAAAAATATTGTATAAAACTGCATAAAATGTCGATTTCGCTTGTTTAGTCGTGACATCGTTTTATAAAAATCCAGAAATATTCAAGCGTGCTATGGTGTAAAATATACATATAATACTTATACGTATACTTATAATATATTATTATCGTTGAAACAGCGCATTTATAGTTACGTGCAGTTAAAATCGAATTTCATATTCAAATTTCTTTAAAAAATACAATTGATAATAATTACACCATTATTATGATAAACACTTAATTAGACCCACGGCAAGGCAGAAGAATGATAAAAATACGACAGATCTCATGCATGTAGATTCGACGAGGAACGTTCAAACCCGTGTAATAAATCGGAACACCTCACGCGTCAGCCACACGGAAATTATAACATCCGCGGGCCCTAGGGTGTGGTAGCGATGAGTAGTGAATACCATTATAATATTACATATACTGTTGCACATGATACGCTTACACACACACACACATAATATAGGTATATATATATATATAATATATTTTAGTCTCGTGTAAATGTCATATTATAGCACATAAAATATAATATTGAAAATATATAATAATATACTTTACTCAAAGCCGTCGCGGTGGGTATAACACCATTATTTTTTTTATTTTTTTTATTATTATCATCATGACTATGCCGAAAAAATACTATAAACACTGTACATAATATACGTCGAACGAGTGACATCAAAATTATCAAAATGTAACGCTATCGAACGTTTGATAATATTAACTATTTCGTTCGAAAATTTCGATATATTAAAATAATAAATTAAGCATAACAGTTTTTATTTTTTTTAAAAAAATACATAAATGCATATATTTAAAAATAAACCTAACAGGAATACAATAAAAATATTAAATTTCTCTCTGCATAATATTATTATACATTTATGTTCAATAAACGTTGACAACCGTAGTTCGTGATGTGTTTTTTTTTAGTATGTATCTATTCTTTTATCTTAGATATCCCCTATCACTATTTTTTTTTAAGTATTAATCGGCCAGTTTTTCCGTCAACTGTTTTTCATTATTATATAAATCATCCTTTAGGTTAGGTTAGAAGTGCAGCAAACGTTGTTGACTATAGCCGGCTAATTGTGACTTCATAGAGCGCGTGATTTAATACCAGTTTATAAATCCAAAGTACAATAAAATATATTGTCGTACGTATTTGTTAGACAATACGTTCTCTATTTACATAAAAAAAACATAATATACCTACACTATTGAAAATCGCAGAATTTCCCCCTGAAAACATAATACTATTTGTACATACCTCCTCACATGCTTTTTTTTTTTACACCGAAAACTCGTATAGGTATATACAATAATATCTTATAAATATATAGCTTTTTTATTTACGTATGTTACACACACACACACACACACAAACCATGTATCGTGGTTGTGAACTATCGCTCAGTCATACGGTGTATATGCCATTATATGTACGTGCGCGCATCATGACTACGGTGTATTATATTTATTTCGTTCGTCGATCGCAGTTTTCCTCGGAAATGTTACTTTTTTCCTTTTGACTTTTTTTTTTCTTTCATAATGTTATACACTACAAATCAATAACGAATACAAAAACTTTGGTTTTATATTTTTGATTTTAATTTTTAATTTTTAGCTCGTCGGCCGACCGAATTAATGTACTCGCGCTGCTATGTTATTTCGTTACGTTGCGCGCGCCTGGTTCTCATAAAATAATAATAATATTCAGCATTGTGATTTTATTTTTAATCAAAAAACACTACTAACAGGACCTCCCAAGAATAGGTTCGCAAACTTTTTTAATTATTCACTTTTAACGCAATATCGTATTCAACGTTTATAATAATATATCAGGAGAGTTTCAAATACAATTGTCAGTCTTGCCAATATCTGCTTGTTTTTATGATGCATAATTTTTATAACACATTAGCATTATGTAAGGTAATTCAACCAGAAAAAGTACTTCAGCCGCATCGTAATGATGAGGTGTAAAACAACATATTATGTATTACTATTATTATATAAAACAAAAAAAATAATAATTAACTTAAATTTAAAAAAATATGCTTGCCAAAAAATATATCACTGTATATTTTTATATTCCATTACTTTTACAATGATGTTTTGTTTTTGTTTGTTAATTTTTTTTTTTTTTAGGCTCGTTTTGTTTCTGCGAACCTTAGGTATATAGTTTATTAATATATTTTATTATTCTGAATTTTTTTTATTCTTAACATTTTAATTTCCATATTTGCTAAAAATATTATAAAAATCACATAATATTTATAATATATTATGTATTTTATTGTTGGAATATTGTAACAATTATACAGAAATCGAAAAATTAGCCGAACAATTTTATTGAAATCAAACTTTGATGAAAATTAAATATAATTTAAATGAGTTGTATGAAATGTGTAACTACGATATATGTATTTAATAAAACTATATAAAAATATAGTTTATGGTACCAGTTCTGGTTTTTTTTTGCTTTTGATTTTTGTATTTCTAAGTACATAATTGTTTTTTAGGATGGACGATGAGTCCTTAATGAAATATTTAAATAACAAAATAACGATTACCTGGCGTATTCGATAGGCAATATAGGTACATAACTGTTGAGGTATAATAATTTAAAAAACCATTCACAAGCCACATGAGAATAAAAATTTTACCACGATCCGATTGAGTTTAAAATTTGATTCTGAATATTATAACACATTCATCGTGTTTGACCTAGTTCGTAGAAAGTTTGAAGTTAGAGACACCACAATATTGTGTTCAGTGCAACTCCGGAAATATACCAGATGCTATGCGAACAATACGTGGAAAAGTACATTGTAGATGAATAGTAGAGGCGATATTATGAACCCTATTAATTTAATTTTTCTCGATTATTCCAAAAATTTTAACTGAGGAAAAAAATCAAGGGAAGTTATTATAGTAATTGATATTGATATTATATAATATATACTATTAAATGTATTTTTAAGGAGTTTTTTTCGTACAGTTAGCTCTGTATCTAATTATAGTCTATAGGAAATTCCTTTATGTTAAATTTTGTAAGTCTTATTGGATTTATGTAAACTGTATTTTCTACGATAAATTCAATTGAACTATAAACATGATTTATGTGTAATAATACATTTTTCTGGTAACATTACGTAAAAAATGGGGTTTTTCTCCAAATCTCCAAAACGTGTATAGAATTAAGTTAATAGACTTCAAAACAGTGTAATAGTTTTTTTTTTTATTTAATGTGCACGTTTGCAGTTATGCGCATTATTGACATTTGATAAAATTTATTGTAACAATTTCTACAATTGTCATTTCATACTTTTTTTTTCTTTTGTTGCCTGAATTGTATCTCATACACATAATATATTGACAAACATCATAAATTATTAATGACCATTTCGACTAAATAAATTACCAGGTATACGTTTCTGATATTTAATTCATATGACTAAATGAGTATTGAATACTGAAATTCAATATTTCTTTCATTTTTATAAATATAAATAAATAATTTTACTATATTAATATTTATATCTTAAATGTGTAAAATGTTTAGTTTGCTTTTAAATTTATAAAATAATAATAATCATAATAACAACTTGAGTGAATTGAAACGAGTGCCTGATATTCAGTTTCCGTATTTTAGCTGTGTACTTTTTTTTTCATTTTGGTAATTCAATCTTGTATAGCGTTGTTTCAAAATATAAACTTTAAGAGTTTTTATGAAAGTTTTAAGTTTTTAACCGAGACTAACGACGAAGTTTTAGAATATGATTATAAATAGTAAATATACATACCTAAATGTACGTAAATATGATTATATAATTAAAAATTAAATTTTCCTGCAAAAATAAATAATATTATCGAACGATTTACTATAGTAAAAGAAATTAAAATTTTAATAAAAAGATCACAGAGAAACAAAACCCAGAAAAAATAATTTTTATAATAATAGTTCCTAAAAAAGTATTTAACTTCCTTTCAGTAGTAAAATAAAAAGTAAAATTGGAAAAATCTAAAATATTAAACTAATAATATAATAAAAATTGTTGTTAATTATTATGGTTATAGTTAAAAATATAACTATGAATAGTACTTACTTATTTTGAATTAATAACCAAATCACTAACATTCGTTCTAAAAGAATTAGTTAACAAACAAAACAAATATTATGAGCATTGGATAATTTTTGACAGCTATGTCCAACAACATCTGTATGAGATTTAAATAATATATTTTTTTTATACTCACTAAATATCATGAAGTGTACATATTGATTTATATAATATTTATGTATGTATAATGACGTATACCTATATAAAATATTTGTAAAACTTAACCTCAACTAAAATAATATTATACGGATTATTTTGATTAAAGGTTTAATACATCATTATTAGTAGTTTGTGTAAGATTAACTACTTTTATAATGTCAATATTAACAATTAATGTAAATATTTTTTTTCTTTTTAAGGAGTTTTTTTTTTGCGAGAGATATTATTCCCTTGAGATTTTTTTAAGAAGATTGGTTTTCTTCTGTTCGTAGAAAACTAACGTAGTATTATTCGCCTTGTCCAATGAAATATTATTATATGTCATGCCTATAGACTACAGAGTTATTTCAAATAAACGTCGTTTTTTTACTTTAATATTATGTAATAAACCGTGTATTATTTATCAAACAGCGGCCATTGCAATGGGTGAAAAATAAATGATTTCTCTGAAAAACACTTTGACTCAATTGCTATTAATTTCTAAGAGTATACGATCGAAACCGGAGGTCGGATTCTGCGTGCAATTCTACGATTTTGGGTCGTATGTTTTCCACTTAAGTATTCTGGTCGCGCGACTCATTTCCAATGTCGGGGGGACATTGCCATCACCACGCGCGGTTTCCAAACGGATACCGAGAAAATGCTTGCAATTTAGTTTTTTCTTTCCTTCCAAAAACCAGGTCGATTTTGTACGAACGCAATAAAACGAAAACTGTTTTTCATCCATTGTACACGAATGATCACTGTACAATAAGGAGACTAAAACGTTTGTGTAGGTGTGCAGTACAATAAAAATTAACTTGTAAAATTTGGTCTGTTAAAAAAATGTGTAGAAAAAATATATTCTTAATAATCGTGCGTTTGATTGTTTTCAAAGCGATGATTGTAAATTTATATTTTAGAAAATATATTTTCTTCACCATTTTTATCCACGTATCCTAAACAGATAAATAATAGGTTATTAATATTTTAATATGAAAACATATATATATTTATTCCGGTCTCAAATATTGACTTGTTTGATATGCATTAAGGAAAGCTTAATTAAGTTAGGCTCATCACTAATTTGGAATCGCTCCAAAGTGCACACAAGTGAATTGTGGTTGTTAAATTAATATCAACACGGTATTCCTATAATTATAAGTTTACGTAGCTGGTCGAATCTAAAATACACATCATTAAGACGTAGCTTAGTACCTAAATTTAAATAAAAAGACGTATTTGGTACCATAAACTATGTACGAAACAGAATAAAATAGGTAAGAACGAGTATCCGCAGTGCATACATCGGTACGCGGATATGTATTGTGTCTCTACTATCACATACTATTATATTATTTTATAATAATATCTAATTTTTTCGCATAATCGACAGTTTCATTAATGACGTCGTGGTTTCTAGGTGTTTTATACAAATGATAACTGATAACCGCTCGCCATGTATAAAAATGAGAACATTTCCCTACCATACCACTTATACATGTCAAAATGTAGAATTTTTATTTAGCTTGTCAACAGATACAAAACAATTTTAAAATATGGTATTTGGCGTTGTTTTAAATTGATCATTCTCAAACCTCATTTTTTAACTCATATATTATGAAAGTACTTGTATCATTTGAATCCACCACCGTTGATACCGCATTAAAGAACAAACAGTACGTATGAGGTACGGTAAAATTAAATTAAAATCTATTTTGGTTAGATGTGTCACTTGTTGTTTTACAATGCAAGTTTCTTTTAAAGGTTGTACTTTTCATTAAGTTTGTTTACCTTTTTGGAATGGACAGGTATAGGTCTTTAGAAACAACATTTTAAGTTCAAACTTCCATAATTATGACTTTTTTTGCCAAATTATCGCACCAGCCAGTTTGAATTCACCCCGTTCCTTTGAGAAGTATAATTAATAATACCTTATTTTCACTCTCATCGTATTGACATTATCGTGTTAATGGTTTTTATTTTCCTTGGGTTTTAATAACATTATATTATTATAATTTGTATTGCTAAACGTCATACTTAATACTATGTGCAAAATATTGCACATGCTTACAAACAAAATATTTTTAAAAGTGTCAATTGACCATCCTAAAGTAAATGCGTAATTATTATACACTAACAAACATTATTTAAATAACTTATCATAAATCTATTTTTATCACGAAAAAATATATTAATGTTATTATTTAAAGTAGGTATAGCTAAATTAAAAACAGTTTCTCTGTAATATATTGATGCAAAATATACAAACAAAGGTTGACGCTTAGAATCCTTGAGTATTAATAGTTTTGTTTTTCAAACCACATAGGTTGCTAAAGGCTGGCTCACACAGGAATTTAGTTTTACATAACTAAAATAGTATAGTAAATAGTATAGTATAGTTTTCTGTTTATATATAGAGTTGCCATTGGTTACAGAAATAAAAAAAAACTTTTAAATAATTTATATTATATATATATACACAGGATGTGGCAAAAGTAGGTTCTCGTAGGTTCTTATTTTCAACGCTCAATGCTCAACGAATATGAAGAAAAAGCTGCACTGATAACAATGGCAGATAATTATATTATTTTAGGTACAAATGATTAGCTTTGAGGAATGGTTAATGTGTTGTAGGTAATTGTTGTACAGATGTGCAGTGATGTGTTTCAATATAACCTCGACTTTTGCCGCATTCTGTATTTCTGTATTTATATACATATATGTGAATGTATGTTTGTAGCTTAAATACACTTAAAAATTACTTGACCCATTTTGACGAAAATTTCAAAGATAGTTTACAAAGGGGTATATTGAAACCGATTTTTCAGATTTTTGAATGCACTTATAGGTAGGTACCTATATGGCTATATTAAAACTGAAATACATCTATATACCCCCGCATTTCATGTTAGTTCATTTTTTTATGAGAAAAATCAAGTTATATAACTAATTTTTATGAAAGTTAACTCAAAATATTTATTGAAAACCGAAAATATTACCTAACCCTAAGTAATTATATTATTGGTTCCTTTATAATGTATTTGAATTGAATTTTTTTTATTAAATCTATCATTAAATTAAATAACTTTCACTCATATTGTCTATCGTTTAACTTTAACTTCATAACGTGTACTATTATTATTTTTATTATATAATAATATATATCGCATTTTAACTGTAATATTATTGTCCAAATTATTAGACCCGTTGTACTTATGTACTGTTTTTGGTTTTTCTATTTATAGCACAGAGATACGCAAGAAACACTCGCAGTTTTGGATCGACTAGACTTGGATACGGAAAAGCCTAGTGATGAAGAGATGGCTCGGAAATTCGGTTTCGAGGAGGCGTTCTTTCAGGGTAGACTCACCTGGTGGCAGCGTTTCAAGCCCCAGCTGTGGTCCATGTTCGACGAACCGTATTCGTCGAACGCTGCCAAGGTACGTAATTTTAATTATTTTACAACGCTACGAATTTCGTCGAATAAAATTCTTAAACATAATATTTGTACATAAATCGTATTTTTTAAGACCATAATAATATCAACATATTTCGTATCGATTAAAATGATTAAATCATTAGCGATTCTCACACGCCTTAAATTTAAACAAAACTAAAAATTCTTTCTTACTTTGTAAATCACAATCTATTTATAAATATTTTTGATTTTCATTAATATTATTGTTTATATAATCAGATTTTACAAGCGTTAATTTGATTTCAACATTATTCTTCCATATTGATCATATGTCATTGGAAATGCGCACATAAACGTTAACGAGTTGGTTCATTATTTATCTAAAAAGGTGCGAACTTCTTTACCAAGGTATTATTTTGTTGTCAACGCTAAAATAGATTAAAATATAAAGATATTGATACAGCTAGAACCGAAAGAGTGCCAACACTTCAAGTGGTTATTTAGTTTATGGTGTGTTATATATCATTATAAAATAGATATTAGATCCAAGTTCAGAAAAAAAGGGTGTATAATAAAATCATTAAAGGGATACACCATGATAATAATATTATAATATATTGTTTTGGCATCATCCAGTGGGAGGTGATGAGGGAATAAGATTTCCTGCTAGAAAAGTTGCATTCGATTTAAGTGCTGTTCACTAACCACCGGTGCGATGTTGAATGTTGATGTATGTTGTTTGATGAAGGTTGGAGATATTCATATGAAACAAATATTAAATCATATTAATAATGTTTATATTCGATGGGTGTATAATACATGGTGATGCCACTGTGATAATCTGTAAGTCCCAATTCGTCATCATCAATAGTCTTCACGTATTTATATTATTCGATGATTTCTGTGTAGATACTGATGATAAGACATTTGAATACCACTCAAAAGTTCAAAATTTATAACGAAAATAATCAATATAAGTATAATATAAATTATATAAGTACATTGTCATGTATATCTTCAAAAATATACTATATTGTATAATAATGATCAATGTTAGGTTAAATTAAATTTCTACCAGGTGCTAAAGTCTAAATTGCTCAAAAACCGTTCCTACTTATCAATATATGTAAATGAAATTTAACGTAAGATTATTTACCGTACTATAAACTTAAATAATTTATTAATTTATATTATAATTTTAAAATTTTATATTCAAACTGTTTTTGGTTGTAATAATTTGTTCTATATAATCATATGAAGAGTGTCATACTTTTAATACATTATTGTGACAATTCTATAAATTCTCACAATATTGTTCCATTTTATCGTTTAATCGTATGTATATTTTTGTTTAAACAAAGTTTAAAACTAACATATATTTATAAATGTATAGTTTATACCGTGTTTTAACATTTAACATAGGTAATATTGTGTAAATAGATATATTTATGTGCATACAAACTTTAGTAATATTTTTTCTCGTTTTATTAAAACAATTTTCGTTATGCTTCTCGTGTACAATAGATAATAACTGTTATTCTAAATGGCCATTTTAATAAAATTGATAATAATTATTATTTCACCGTCAAAATTTAAAATCCTTAATATTTTAATTAAACATTTTACACCAATTGAAGCAACCACGCGGGTCATAATAAGTTTAATGCGTATTTTATACCAACAAAACTCCCATTAAACAACCATTCTGTGGCTTTATTCGTATCAAATTTTAAACTTGATAATCTTCTAACATTATATCTTCACCGTTTTTAAATAGTGTATTCAACTGTTATATAAATTACGAATAATTTTTGTCTCGAGAATTACTTCGGTAATCCAATTTCGAATGGTAAAATAAGGGTGGAACAAAAATTTGACGTTTATTCGTCTGTTTTTCATTCGTGGTTATACGAGTATCTGGCTATAAAATAAAATAAAATGAAACATACGTATTGTAGTCGAGACATTTGTTTCCTCTCATCTCCAGCAAAATCTCGTAATCACATACAGAAGCATAAACATTTGTACTTGTTTCTTTAAAGACCTATTTCTAAAAAAAAAAAAAAAAAGGCAAAATTACATTATACTATATTTCGTTTGGTTAACGAATTCATTCAGTCAACTTGTTTGAAATTCTCGTTCTTGTAATAAAAACTAACAAACGTTTGAATAAAATAGGAATAATATATTGTTATTAAATAATTTTACTAAATTATACTTTTATAAACCCAATCCAATTCGAAAACAATTATAAATAATAATAACTGTGAGACAACCAACAACCGCGAATAAGAAAAAAAATACTCTTGGCCTTTTCAATGACTTATTATATTCAATTACTTTTATCTGAATAGAATCTATACAAAATTATATTTTCTATTCATTACATGGGAACGATAACGTTTAAAAATCATCATTATATTCGGAACGCTAAAGTTTACTATATTTTCATGTACGTTGATTAACTAACGAACGTTTTTTAGAGTAAAATGTATAAAATCTTATACTATAGATATTATTACCTATATAATATTATTTATAATTTATTACTATCGACATTCAAACATTTTTTGAGGTGTGATTGAATAGCTGTCGTGACGCTATAATCTCGCAGTTTTTTTTTTTAACATCATTATGCCATTTTGTATACGCCCTTTAGCGTATGATAAGCAATTTATTACAAATAACGGAACTGTATCGTTTTAAATAGTATTTTATAAAGAACGTGTCAGTGGAATACTCCATAAAAGCATACTTAACCATTGAAGTAGATTAAAATAGGACCCAATGAAGAATTTAAAAATTATTAATAACACCTCATATATCACAGGTAGTAAGAATAGCTTAGAAATAAAGCACATTATTTGCGGTTGAAATATTTAATAAGTAATTTATATTTCGTCAATAATTTCTGAGTATTTACTGTTATTTTTGAGTAATAAAAAACTGTAACTATGAATCTTAAACATATCTTGGTGTAAATCATGAAAGCCATTAAATTTGCACAATCCAGATCATTTTTACTAACTTCCAAAAAAGTGATAATTTTTTATTTGACAACGAATTAGATAGGTGATGTTCAATTATGTATATTATACATTTTATTATAAACAAAAATAAACATATATATATATGTAAAACTAAGATAAAATACAAAATGATGTATAATAACACACCAAAATATACGATAGGGGCACTATTTACTTCAGAATTTTTGATTTTCACTACCTATTCCCTGTTATAAATTATTGTGCACAACAAATTATTACTACCACCTGACCGCAATTCATGCTCGTGTATATTATTCTGATTCGACCCAGTAAAAGGCGACGCGTTAATAGATCAAAGTTAAAACTCACGAAACAGCTGCTGCTACTCTAATAAGCCAAATACTTTTGCGTTGCTTTTTGAGCATCTATTAACTTTCTACGGCACGTAGTTTCATCAAACCATTATTAAATACGATGTTATATTGTCACGTCTATCGATGGGCTGCAGCTGAGCTGTATTATACTTTGTGTAATTCGGTTACGAGGCGCAAGCTACGTATATGGATGGTATGGTACGTATAGGTGTCACGTAGGTACGTTTCGGATATAAAACGTTTATTATATTTTACGAATATTCGTATGGGGGGTAGCTGGTTAACTAAATAGTTTTAATTAAAACTATTTCACTACACTCGATAGGCACGTGTCTTCGACAATATCTGCTCATCGAAACGAATTAAAACTAATCGCATTACACGGTGACAGTGTTATGTATACTTGAACGTTTCCTCTCGTCTCCAAATCGGGTTAAACATTGATTTTTCAACTGTTACGGAATTACGATAATATCCCGTTGAAAATTTTTAATCACTACGTCACTACAACGTTCGTTATTATAGTATAGGTACCTTGTATTCGTCCCTTCGTTAACATGATAATATCGACGCTTTATTTTTCACATAGCTATATAATAACATTCTGTCGTCGTATCAATATCTATTGATACTTATTAATACTTTTAATCCCGCCCCATTAATATAATAAATCAACGGCTTAACTTCAAAACACGACACGTAGCGAACGCAAGTAGGAATACTCTATTTATACTACTATGATACTATTTAGTGTGTATAATAATGAATAATATAAAAAAAAAAAAACTTTTTTTCTATTCAGTTTAATTGAAAAAGTTCTATATATTATATGAATATGTATTTATATTTTATTTACAAGAAACAGCTCGAATGCGCTCAATTGTATTATAATCCTCTTGCTCGACATCCTGCAATATATTACATATAACTCACAATAATAATAATAATAATAATAATAGATGCGTATATAGATTGGGAATTCGGATTATTAAAATGTAGTGTGTTATAACGAGAAATAAGTTATTCACTGTTCGATAACCACTTTCATACTTTTTAATCTCGGCGGTCTCGTCTTTTTACGAAATTTCGTTTTTGTAGTTCGTGCTCTAAACTTTTACTCGAACAATATTTTTTACTATACAATGCCATTTTGGTTTATACGCTGCCGAAGTGGTGCGCCTCTGTTGTCGGCGGCCACGCTCCACTGCTCTCTGATAAACTATACGGATTGTGTAGATAACTATTATGCCTGTGTGTATATACACGAATTTTTGTTTATCGAACACTAATGTAGCCGACTTCGATCGGTCCAAAGCCGTACACAATAACCGCGGTGACTCACGGACGATTTATAATAAAAGTAGGTATCGAAAAAAAAAACGGACACAATGATCGAGTGGATCACCCGAAGCTTTAATCTAACAAAAAATATTTTTTTACATAAAGTATCGTTTTATAATATAGGTTCTTATTGACCACCGCGGACAATAGCGATATCGATGCGATTATATAATAATATACACAATATAATATGTTATTCGTATGTTTTTAGTTCAAACCACATTCTTGAAATAGGTAATTTTTTTAAATGCTATAAATTCATAATTTGTAATACTGTAGGAGTGATCGATCGACCGAACAATATTCAATCGCGTAATCAAACCATCTTTCGATTATCTTATTTTTCATTTATAAACTGCTGGCGGTCGGAAATAAATACATAGATTGTTCGGGATATTTTTCAAGTTTCAATAATGAAAAATAAATCAAAAAATTACGTATTGTTAATTAATATCGTTACCAATGAGATTATATTATACAATATTAAAATTAATATAATGTAATAATTATTATTTAATATCACGATATTTATCGATAAGTGGGGTGAGTATATAGGGAAGTAAATTGTATAAATGAGCTAACCCATAAACATCAAATGACATATATAGTGATATATAACACATTACAATTGCATGATATTGGAATAATAAAGCTAGGCATAGTGAAGTTAGCCGGTAGCCACGGAGTTATAAGGGTATATTCACGTGGAGCCCACTGTGAGGGACATTCAATTAAAAGATGAAAACAAAGATGAAGATACAAAAGGTTTAAAGGATGTGCTATGCTGGCTTGTTATATTTACATTGAGTATTACATTTTTTTTTACAACAAAAAATTATTACTATTTTAAAAAAAAATATGTAATCATTTTATTACACATTATTATGCACTTATTGTGCCGACATATAATATATTTAATATCACTCGTATTAATATAAAATATAAATGTATAAATTGATACATCCCTACTATATTATAGTATGTACTTTTGTTATTTCTTCATGCAACTTTTATAATTTTATATTAATATACCTAAAAAATGTATATAAATTTGTATTAAAAATTATATGAAAGAATTCAAATAAGCTGACATTTTAAACAACTTTATTATTATTATTATTATTATAATTATTATTATTAGGTAGTAGTAGTGTAATAGTATTAGTGTTATTGAACTTGAGTTCATTAGGAAGAATTATCAACATTTTTTATTCTATTTTACGTAAATGTATATATAAAAAAAAAAAAGCTAAATAATAAATATGCTTTTAATAAACTGTTCTACAGAGATGAAAACAATTTTATAAATATAATATGATGTATTAAATAGAGTACACAGCATTTTTCCTGGTAAATTGTTCACTTTTCTTTCTGTTTCATTAGATTTGCATTAAAAATCTGACATAAAGTTTACTGTTTGATGCAAGATGACGGATAAAAGAATATAATATTCCGTTTGAGTCCGATTTTTTGATTTTTCACTTGCATAGGACGTGTACCAAATCATTCATAGAATTTCTTTGTTAAGTTGAATTTATTGTGTATTATTTAGATTTACTTTAAACTAAATTACTCTTTTTTCGGTATTGAATTGTTTACTGAATTTGGTACTAAAATTGAAAATGCTATTGTCTTTGTGGAAGTATATATCTAATTTATTGTTATACTATTCCTTGTTATGGGACAATATAGTTAGTTTTATCGCTTTGTATATTTATTTGGTTATGGCGCTTCAGTTTATTTAAAGGTTTTATTTTATTTCAGATTCTAAGTGGTTCCACATTCAAATTTAAACTAGAAGTGATTTTGAATCATGAATTTATTTCACCATTTTTTAATTAGGTATTTAATTTAAGATAAAGGGGGGTTTAGTGATCTATGTATTAGTAATATTGCTATTTATGTATTTTTCTTCTACCTTTGGTTTATAATTGGGTATTTGTATACATGGGTCAATTGATTGTTTCAGTAGTATTTAAAATTAAACTTATGAAAAGTTTGGCTATAAATTATTCTGTTATAATCATATAATATGGTCAATGTTTATTATTAATTATTTGAACAGAGACATTTCCATTAAAATAAGTTTGATTTAATAAGTATATATTTCAAACGGTAATCGTTTCTTTTCCGTAAATTTAAACTTATGTACTTTAGATAATATCGGATATGTAAATTGTGACACCACTGCTGGAACAAAGGGTATTTATTTGTTTTTTATGGTAATCGCTATATGCTGGGATATTTACAATTTAATTGTATTAAAATTTGTTTCTTGAAAACGTATTATATTTTGTTTGTGTTTTTAAACAATGCGTTCACTATATTTTTCACAAGTCCGTTAAGATACTAGCTATTATGTTAAATTGATGTGTTGTGCCATAATTATTTTGAATTTTCATGTTTGTGGATATCATATACAATTTAATATTTTACATTATCCTGTTTATTAATCAACTATCGTAATCATTAACTAATTGGGAAAATAGTAAAAGATAAGTTTTCATTTTAATTGATTTCTATATATTTTGGTGATATCAGATATTTTAATGAAGAGTTATGGATTCACGCGAAACGATGATTGATATGTGTAATATATGTTGTTAGTGATTGTTTTTTTCATTGAGATACAAAATATAATTAAGATTCAAATATTACCAACTCGTTTGTTTCGTATCGTTTTGGAAAAACGATCTTCACTCAAATCAAATAATAATGTTCGTAAAAATACATAATGAACGCTTTGAGTTTATAACGTATGAGTTTCAAAACCAATATCGTTCAAACGTTCGTCGTTAGTATTCGACGAACCGTTGTCGTATATTAATAATATTATTGTTGAAGTGAAACTTCTATACGCTCGCTGAGAGTAAATGTTCAAGGCCGCGACACACGAGCCGTAAGACGAAAATCCGTCACGATTTATAATTTATTATTATTATTATTATTGTCTGCGGTCGACGGGCGTCGGTGTCGTGTTCTGTTCCTGACTCGGCTGGCGCCAGACCGGCGGGCGACCTCCGCGGCGGTCCGTCACAGAACACGAGACCGGTCGCGACATGTACGGCCACTCGTACGCGCCTGCACGCCGGCCACGGCGCTGATCCGTCCTCGCGGGTACTGGCCACCGTCGGTGCCGCGTGTTTACTAGGTCGCTGCTGACAATGTCGCGGGCGACCAGCGCTGTCGCCGCCGTGCGACCACGCTCAACAACCAGTCACGAACAATCGCTAAACAGCTATTCTAAGGCCCACTGGGTTTTTCTTCTTTTCCGTCACTGTGCGCTTAAAACGCGTAACTCGTCGAATTAATATCGTAGAAAAATAAATAGTCTTAAGTGCACATTTGGTTATACAAAATCGCTGTGCGACGGCTTTACCGCGGCAGTCCCCGAGTACCTCGCTGGCTTTTTTTTTCGTCGAGAAACAAAATACGATTAATATTTTAAAACTTTACGCATATTTTATTTTGTATTTTATCGTACGACAAAAGAATATCATAGTTGTTATAGTATTTATAATGTTATATCCACTCGACCGTTTGTCGGTAGTATTCGACGAACCGTCGTTTTATGTTATAATATTATTATTATGTTGGTAAAAAAAAAACATCACGTCCTGATTTTTTTTTTATCGTGACACCGATAAATTTATAATATATTATATTATATATTATATTTATATTATATTATAATATATCGATTAAATTTTATCGTAATATTAATGTCGTTTTCGTTTTTGCAGATCATCGGCATCGTGTCCGTGTTCTTCATATGCGTGTCGATCCTGTCGTTTTGCCTGAAAACGCACCCGAACATGCGGGTGCCCATCATCAAGAACATCACGGTGAACACGTCGCACAACACGACCGCCTGGGTGTTGGACAAGACGCAGACGAACGCGCACGAGGCGTTCTTCTACATCGAGTGCGTGTGCAACGCGTGGTTCACGTTCGAGATACTGGTGCGGTTCATCGCGTCGCCGAACAAGTGCGAGTTCGTGAAGGCGTCGGTGAACATCATCGACTACATCGCCACGCTGTCGTTCTACATCGACCTGATACTGCAGAAGTTCGCGTCCCATCTGGAGAACGCCGACATACTCGAGTTCTTCTCCATCATCCGGATCATGAGGCTGTTCAAGCTCACCCGCCACTCGTCCGGGCTCAAGATACTGATGCAGACGTTCCGGGCGTCCGCCAAGGAGCTGACCCTGCTCGTGTTCTTCCTGGTGCTGGGCATCGTGATATTCGCCAGCCTGGTGTACTACGCGGAGCGCATCCAGGCCAACCCGCACAACGACTTCAACAGCATACCGCTGGGCCTGTGGTGGGCCCTGGTCACCATGACCACCGTCGGTTACGGTGACATGGCGCCCAAAACGTACGTGGGCATGTTCGTCGGCGCGCTGTGCGCCCTGGCCGGCGTGCTCACCATCGCCCTGCCCGTGCCCGTCATCGTTTCCAACTTTGCCATGTACTACTCGCACACGCAGGCCCGGGCCAAGCTGCCCAAGAAGCGCCGCCGGGTGCTGCCGGTCGAACAGCCCCGCGGGCCCAGGCTGCCGGGCCAGGGCCCGCCGAACCAGCAACAGCTCAACCAGCCCGGATGCGGCCCGGGCGGCGGTATGGGCGTCGGCGGAGGCGGCGGCGGCGGTGGCCACGGCCCGTGCGCCGGCGTCGGCGGCCTGCCGCCAAACGTGGCCGGAGCGCCGGTCAACACGACGGGCGTGCCGGCCGTCAACCGGCGGATGAACGCCATCAAGAGCAATCATCCCAAAGACGGGGCGGGACCCAAAGTCGGTGAGATACCAAACGCGCGACGTCGATGGCGCGACCTTTGACGCGACCCATTTTTTTTTTCCGGTCGTCGTCGTCGCCTCTATCGTCTGTCTTCTTATATTTATTATATTATATTACTTTACCGCTGTAATGTTTTATTTTACGCGTTCCTCCCCGCTATTTTCCCGTCTCTAGACCGCTTTGGCTTTTGCGCAAAGCTTTTTTTTTTTTATATATATAATATTATGTGCTGTGCGTGTTTTAGCTTTTTCGACGTTAAGACACGTCGTTTTTTACGCGTGGTCTGGCAGAACACTGGCGAACTTACAGGGGCGATTTAAGGTTTTTTCTCCTATTTTACCAATAAAATAATATTATGTTTTCCGTGCTGTTATTCTCATCTAAACCGGTTAGAAAAAAACGTATAATATATAGGCACTTATTGTTTTTTAACCATTGATTTACAATATTTAATCGTTCGTTTTTAACCGCAGTTTTGCTTTTTTATTTCATTTTTTTAAAGCGATTTATTTTTTTACTAAAACCGCATTGTCGTGTACCCCATTTTTTGGGTATAATGACAAAGAAAATACCAAATTATATTATATTTATGTATATTTTTATTAAACACACAGGAAATCTATTATCAACGATAATCCATAATAGCAAACTTCATTTGTATACGACTGTTTCACCAAATTCGTACTTTTATGAAGGTGTTGAATACTTATATAGAACTTTACATAGAACTCCATAATCAGTTTTGAGGACATACATTTTATTTATATCGGACAACAGTGATTACGCATTTTTTTTTTAAATAATTTTTTTAAATCGAAAAATTAAAATTATATTTATTTGTATTTATTATATAATATGAAGGTATTTTGTGATTATTAAATTGAATTACATCACAAATAACGTTAGTATAGCCTGTTAAGTAATGGAAATTGTTTAAAATAAGTTTGTTTCGATCGTCACATTATAATATTTTAATTCTAAATTAAATAAATTATTCACAAGTACTCTACCAAATTTCTTATAGAAAAGATGTAAGAGCTCTATAATAGTAGTCCTCCTAATCAAACTGTCTTAATGATCGATTTACCATTATTGTACTTAAAGTCTCAGTGTATGGTATAATTTGTATAATGGTTCATAAACTCGTGTTTCACAACTCTGTGGTTTTAAATCACGGTGATGATTAATGAAGACTTGTAAGACGTTAGGTCTGCCAGTGCCATTGCTTTTCGCATTAATTATTGTGAACGGACGCCGTGAGTTTAAAAACACTTTTCGTCCTAAGTATAGATTATTGAAACAAGAACAAAATGTCTTGAAAATAATTTTATAATTTATTACGCATAAGATTTAAGATAAAAAAAAAAAAAATACACGAAAACGATATTTTCTAATTAATGGATATTATATTTATTATAATCATATGATCTTTAGAAACGGACCTAAAGTGTGTTGTTAAACAAGCGGTGCTGGATCATATCATATCTACTGCTAATCATGAGCTTATAAATTGTGTGTAATGCTTACAGAAACTGAACCCGTCACGAGATACTAATCGATAACACACTCTGAACATAATAAAAACAAAACAAATCTACAACGGTATACAAAATACAAACTCTATAAAATTACACATTTATTTTATATTTTTTTCCTACTCGCACCACGGTGATTTATTTAGTATTTTTGAATCCAATTTTAACATTGATAAGTATTATACGATTATCTTAGTTTTGATTGCAAAGTAGGAATCCAATAAAAAGACGAGTATCCATCACCGTAATACGTTATTAAAGTTATTTCGTTAGTGATAATTTAAATAATATTATTAGGTATACTTCACAGTTCACACAATAACTCATTATTTCACCCATAATCTATGTAGTTAAATTAAGTAAAAATTAAATTTGTTTAAAGTGTATTTACATATCATTAAACTAATTAGATATTTTTAAATCTATAAGTTATAAAGTATATTTTGTTCAAAGATATTATTTTGACTTTAAATCTAAATTTTAACCGTCATCATAATGTTTGGATTCATGTCAGTTAGTTATTACTCATATTATTATTCGTAATGGTATTTTATTTCAAAGAAATGTTATCGGTTTGAATCATATCTGTAGTGTAATGAGATTATTCGACATGGAGAAAAAAAAATATATTTTTGATTTTCCACTTCTCCAGACATATCTCTGACATAATAATATAACGTCTTGTACTTCAATGTACGGTTTGACTATGAAATCATATTCTACTCCGATTGGCCGACGGGACCAAAATCATAAAAAGACATGTCATCTAATTTCAAAAATGTTAATGGAGGCCCCGGGATGTGATCGAAATGAAGATCACTACATCAACTGGAACGTCTCAACGTTGATCGTCCCTGGGGTATTAATACCAGGAATGTTATGAGATGTTATATCTTATTTCATGTAAACCCACATTCGACGATAAAAAACTATAAATACAACTCACTATCGTGTACTATAATAATGATAACAATATTATTCGAATAATCAGTAGTTATATGTTTGCCTCGGTTGATGGCAAAGTGACAGCTTATAAAACGGATTTATCAAAAATTAAAATTGTATTTTATACATTATTGACGTCTAAAATATAAATAAAAAAGCTAATTGATTCCTAATGCAGTAGATACTTTTCCGACGTGTCGGAATATTATAATATCTGCATAACGTTATTTTTTGTTGTTTCGCATTCGGGTTAGTTGTTAGTATAGTGCGATGTGTACGTAGTATGCATGCACATCAAACATTTCTGTTGCTTTTTGGTTTCGTTTGCAGCGGTTCAATATTATTATATTTACATTTGAATACCTTTTTAGTTTAGTCATTTCATATAGGTAGTTGTTTAAATCACAAAGTCACCGTACACACATAAATGTACTAATATAATATCCTTTTGAGTTACAACGAAAAGAATTAGTAACACGCACTGACAGATAAATTACAGCTCAAAGGCATCATATTATAGTTAGGGTGAATGACGCATGTTACTGAAAACACACGCCTTAACCGTGTATTATCATCTCATTGAAAGTCTTGTTGCATGTGCACATTTATGACTTTACGCGTATCTCTCGAAGACGTAGTGTCTAATATTAACATTATATATATCAATGATTTCTGATATCGTGTATTCGTGTGACATAACATGATTTTATCACGTTACGATTAATGTGTGATGTCAGAAGTTGTAGAATTAAATAATTAACTTTATTTTATTCTGTTCTCTTTGGCCGAGCATTAGGTATTACTATTTTCGTATAAACAAAGGACACCTTGATTTTCACCTAAACATTTTTATAACATGTTACTATGCACACAGATATAATAGTAACACACTCGGCTTGTAATCGGACGTTAACATATGTGTGAAACACACAAATTTATAATTTCCACTAATTAACGCTAATATCATGAAATTAAATTTATTTTTCACACATTTTCTTACTAACACTTGTTACAATATATTATGTATTTCGGACTCTTTTTTTTTTTTTATATTTTTTTATGATATCAAAAATATTATGTTATTCTTATTTAGAAAAAAAATGTTAAGTTTCTCATAACGCAGTATTATCTTGTACAAGAAAAAAAATATCTGTTCAACATTATCAGCAAATTCAAGCAAATTTCAAATTTACTACAATTTACAATTGCCATTTTTATTATGGACGTGTCGGAAATACCGATACAGTTAATAAGTTAAACGCACGTTTCTTAATACAGATGAAAAAGAAAATATACTTAAGATCAATAATGCAACATAATATACTAGTTTATAATAAAATAAATTATAGTTTATATAATACTAAGATACCGTAGTACTACATAGTTATTTTATAAGGCAATAATAGAAAACGTTAAGTAAATAATCTTGGCGGGATCGGGTTTTTTTTTTTTTTTATAAAATCTTTAGCACTTTACCGTTATTAGAGTGAATATTATACAAACTGAAAATTTTATAAGAAATGTGCGGATACACCGATGTAAACCGACGTGTCTATTGGTGTTTTGAATTTGCAAAAAAGGAAAATCGAACTTATATAATAAATGTCCCGATGCCAACTTGTGCCACTATCGATCGACAGACGTCGGTTAAAAATAATTGAAAACGAAACGTAGATGAGGCGTATAGCATGAAGGCAAGCATAAAGTGCAAAACACAATAAAATAAAAAAATAATATAATAAATGTATAAGCATGAGTGCATACAAAGTAAAAAACTTCTGACATTCGAAAAAATGTCAAATCAACTTATGCGCATCGTCTGCGCCGATAGTGGCTGTGGAATTACGCGTGCTATAATAATTTAGGGTATGTTATACTTAATGAGTCTTGTCGTGCATGTACATTATACGTTATAATATAACAATCGATGCGAGAGAGGTGCACTGGAGCTTTACTAAATAAATGTAAATTTAAAAAAATAATTATAACGTATAGATGTTTTAGTGTTCATTAAATCAATTTTTTTACGACACTTAGAATTTTCATTACTTTATAGAAATGTATGTCGACACAATTTTTTTTGAAATTATTGACGGATATATTATTTTCAGATGACTTTTTCATTCATAATAATTAATTCTAGAAAACTCATACTATTAGAAACTATGGCAAAGGTGAACGTAACATACGTGTGTTATTATACTTACAGTATGCTTATATATTTTATACTACATAGGTTTTTGAGTTTTAATCAATAGTTTCCACATAAAATATATTTTTAGGCCACAGTGTGATGCAACATTAGCGGTACAGTTCTTAAAACGATGTACAACCAATATTCTTTCATGATATTTTAATTAGATATTCTCGCTGTGTATATTTTTTTAACGTGTTCCTATAATTCATATCATTATAAAGTAAATTACTTTAAAAAAAATTTTATATAATGACATTTTAAAACTATGAATACATTTTATATTTTGAATTGGGTGTAGACGTAAGTCCTTAAAATAATGCATATTGTTATTCAATAAAAAAAAAAACAATGACAATTGTCGTTAATTGCTCTTAATGAAAGTAATATCCATACAATACTATACTAAGTATACTACCATATATAAACAACGTTCGAAAAATAATGCTGCTCTTTCAATTGGCATTTGCATGAAAAATATTAGAAAAATTGGTTGGAAATTCGAAAGAAAGTCATTGTTGGCCTATAAAGTTTTCCAAAAAGTTTTCTCGAAGAAAAATCATACTTAACTCCCCAGTCCGACAACTACATTTTTCCACGCGTTTAGTGACGTTAAACGTCTGCCTTTATTGTTTGCGACGTGTGTATTGTATTTATCATAATAATACAAATATCGTTAGGTATGATGTATATATTATTATAAAGGATAATATTGTTTTGATGCATTACAAAATGATTTCGGGGTGGCAACCCTTATGCACGTTATTGAACTATTTATAATTCAACAACTTTTGAGCGTGCGTATAACGTTCTGTTTAAACAACGCCATTTATCGTGATCGGGTAATTGACAATTCAATCAAATATTCATGTTAGCAATCTTGGTGATTAATGATTTATGTGTAAACGTTCGACATTAATACGGACTTATATATATATAACTATCGTAATTGTCTCATGACTAAGAACATGAGGAAATCTGGAGTATTGTGCTCAAATGGCGTACACGTAATATGTCCAATATTTGTACTTTCTTTTCTTTTAATTACAAAAAACTCGTCGAGAAGAATATATTTAATTGAATTTCTTTTGTTAGAAATGGAGTATTTAGTTAGTACACAATTTTATGTTCAACTCGCGACTCTGTAGTTTCTTTTTTCATTTATTTGAAACGCGATAATAATAATAATAATATAAGCCACTTGGCGTGCGTGTAAATGTATAATAATGTGCGATAGGTATCCTAAAAACGGGCTATAATACGTTAAAAACTTAAAAATAAATATATTTTAAGCACTCAAAGTCACATACTAATAATATGTTCCATTGTAAAGTATGTGTGAATCTGGTTCACGAAACACGCTAAATCGTATTCTCTCGTATTTTAGTCGACATTTTATGTAGGTACTTAGAAATGTCTTTTACTCTGAAAAATGTTTGATAATATTTAAAAAAAAAACTTCTGGAGTTGTGTTAAAATAAGGACATAAAGGTTTTACAAAAAAATACGAGTACCTATTTATCTATTGTTCTGATAAGATTTGAAACAACAGAATTTATTATATTATATAAATATACAGATGATATGTTTCAAACTCATATTATATGTATATAGAAGCTTATTAAAATTTTACTTGCTTCAGTTCAGTTTGTTTTCCTTCTCATCGTTGACGGGTTTTCGTACTCAACACAATAAACTCCATCATCAATTGTTGTTTTCGAATATTGCATAGTTATTTATTACTTATTTTGAACTTGATGTTAAATATTTCAAACTGTTAATTTTTGTTACGATGTTTTGCAAATCTAATATTCAACGATTTTGGATTTAATTAAAGGAGGTGGTTGAATTAAGTCATCTGACGTGAAAAATATCATTTACTCAAACTCTCATGAAATTTCCACAGACGTCTGGATGTGTCTGGAAACTATGTGTCCTTTTAAACATTCGTTTCTGTGGTTAAAATTTTAAAAAAAATGCCAACTATCGGCGTCGTAGATCCAATATTTTTTTTTTTTTTTATCAGTGACCAAACTGTAAATCTTACTCAAACTATTTTAACACTAATAATATAATGACAGCTATTGATTCAATTTTGAAAATTCAAAGTCCGTTACAAATGCGGCCGGCGATAAATCACTATAAGACTGTTACCGACAACGCAGCACCTGCAATACCGGAACGTCGTGCAGGCAATCGGCGCACGTTGACACAAACAATAGTGATGGAACTCGGCGGAAGTCCATTGTTTCCGGTTGGAAGTACGTTTCGTCAAAAAGCGGCGGTAATGGGACAGCGTGGTTTACGGCGTGGCAAGGGTCGTGAAATCCCCGGACCGAATACAAAAACAAAGCCATTCTCCGACTTCAAAAACAAGCCCTCCTCCCATCGCCCAAAACCACAATATAACTACGACCACGATAATGATATTATATTATTGTTATATAATATAAAATTAATTAATTAACTTTCACATGTACGCTCACACACGCACCGCACTCACGCACGCACACGGCGCACGCGCACGCATGGATTTAAGTACGCGATTTCGGTCCGTGAACTATACAATGTGCTGTTGATTACTGTGTTTTTGAACGCGGTCGATGTGAAGGGTATATATGTACGTATATGTATATTACGTGCACACATATACTATTATTATTATGTGAAGTGTCCCGGAGACTTTTGAAAAGATACTACTGCTGCTATTGTCTCGAATAAACGTTGTGTCACCAGGCGCCGAGTCGCCAAATGAACCGTCAAAAGCACTACAAAGACTGCATACGCGCTCCGCACCCCGTCCGCGGAGATTTATTATCCGCCGCCGACTGACGTCCAGACAACTTCGTTTTTTGTTTTGGTCGTCGTCGTCATCGTTGCGGGACGGGAAAGAGAGGCGAAAAAAAATTTTTGAACTTTTGAAGTGTGAACGACCGATGACGAAGCAAAAACTCTATATATTATCTCGGGGAAAAAAAAACCCGACCTCGAACGGACCGGCAGAGCGGCAGGCAGTGACTGTATTTGCGGTTCAGTTGATTACTGTTGTGACGTCACTCGTTAAGTACGCCGAAAAATACCCGTTTCGAATACATCCTACATTAGGTTAGAAATTATACCAAAAATAAACAAGTAATAAACTCAACAAAAAAATATTCACACATACCATTCGACTCATAACTCGTATATCTGTAGAACAAATAATTTTTTTCTACCAGAAAATGACGAAGATTATTTTCGTTTTAATTCGTTTAAAGTTTTTTGGAGATTGAAGTTTTTGCAAGAAAATCGTGATCATATTCTTTTTACATATTATCAGAGATCTGTGATACGTTATATGACGTGATTCAATACATTTCAGTGGAATAGTCTTCTATGGGTAGTATTTTTTTGTTTGCACGAGTTCAAATAACAATATGAAAAAATATATTTTTAAATAAATTTCCACGTACACTAACCTGATGGCATAATGTCCACTTATACATCACTCAATTTTATAATAAAATATAAGAAAAGTTTGTGATGAACAAACATTATACGAGAAGTAGGATCTTAAAGATAATTAAATGTTAGCAAAACTACGAGTAACTAAAGTTCTGAACAGAAAACTGACAAAAATACGACTTTAGAAGTTATATTAATTTCTTCGTTACGAATGAGTAGTACCTACTGAGGTATATACTACACAACACTCGCCAGAGATTAAATATATTAAATATCTTAAAAGCACAGAACATTGTATAAAAATGAAAATTTTTTGAGTAGTTTAGGTGATTACACGGTGTCCTAAAGAAGTACTAAATACTTTTTTTTACGTTCGATTTAATTCTATGTTATGTTGTCTAAGTAACAAAATGCGTAGGTTTTATAAATTATGACAGTAGTATAATATTATATTTACTATGTTACCATATAAAATGTGTACCAATTACTTTTACCTAAGTGTTTATTTAAAAATAATGAACATTATGTGATAAATATTATATGATATATTTTTAAATTAAAAATGCGTGTGTTGGCCCAAATTATATGAACATTTAATTCAGTAGAAGAAAGAAAATAATGATTGAAATATACGAATATTTGGCAGAATAATAAAATCAACTATACGGACACCCCTCATAGAATGTTTCTAAGAAAGATTGAAAAACAGCACTTTGGATTGTTAACCGTTAATACTATATGCAGGCCTATAGTGGTGACATGTGATTACATTAAGACCATTAAGTTAGTAAATAATTTTGGCGTAGAACCGAGAGGACAACACTATTTGAATAAAATCGTATTTTCTAAATGCTCGTATCGATTACTAGTCTGACTTCGTTCGTCTTGTTTTAGAACACAATATTGTAATGGTGGACTGCTGTTAATAGATAGGTACATAATACATGTTTGAAAGGTAAATCATCAAAGTTCAGATTATACTTCCTCAGAATATTTTATCACGCATTTATTATAGTTCCATAATTGTTCATTGTCTTTTTAAAAGCTATTGCGTAGTATACCTACTGAAGAAACCGAAAAACTTTCTCCTGGTAGTACTAACTGAACTCGATTTTCAATCATTATAGGCTGCAGGGGCGTTTGAAAAAACTTTTGAAACTTTTTCACAACTTGCAAATAACCACACATACACAATATGTGCCTAAACTCCATACAGAACAATAAATAAATAAACATCATCAAACAAATATAATGTATAGCATGCTGCTCTAATTAAAATCTAATGTACATTAGTCCTCTTAACCTGATATATTTTAATAACATAATTTACTAACCAATACATGGCTAACGGTGGTGGGAAGTTTATCCTAATTAGCTACCCTTATCCCTCGACTACGCCCCTAAGATGTATATATGTGTATATATTTATCATGTTATACACGTTAGATATAGATAATGTTAGTAACAATCGTAGAATATAATGCAAATAACATTAACCAACTGTCAGTTGTTTAACAGCGGTGAACACATTAAACATTGGTTAACGTTGACCGGATACCTATTGGATAATGTTCCAATAGCTTTATGATTAATTAACATTAAAGTCTTATAGCGTGCACAATTGTGAAACATAATGTTGCAACTTTGCAGGTACGTTTGCGTGGTTTTGGTTGGTTTGAAATAAATCCTGGAAACTAGAACTTAAAAATTAAATATTTTAAAATTATCTATGAAACTATAAGCGAGCCAAACATTTTATTAGCAAATACGTAATAGTAATAAGCCTCCTTTCCTCAGTCATAAAAAAATATGATAAAATTGATTTTTTTTTTTTTTTTATAATATCCTGGTTTTATTAAATATTATTCAGTTTTATATTAAACCAGGAATAACAGATCATCTTTGAAGTACTGTAAGTTACCATAGTATTGATTTATGAGATAAGAATAAATATAAGCTTTGAGGTAATATAAGTTACTATAATGTATATATTACTTTGTCATATTTTATTAAATTTCATACGTGAATTTCAACTAGAAATTCCTTTTTTTTAAGTTGACAGAAAAATTAAAAAAGTTATATATTAAATTCTTAATTTGTTCATAAGGCCTATTTTAAATTTCATCCTGTGAATTGAATATATGTAAGTCTAACTATCAAAAACAATTTTACACTTTAGCTTTACAATACAATGAGTTTAAGTCGATGTTTAAAAAACTATATAATATATATATATATAATATATATATATATATATATATATATATACATATACTTATATAATATATATATATTATACATAGTATTCATGCATAATGTTATAATATTTTATATTTTATAGTTTCCGATAAATTCAACAGAATTTGTCATATTATCGTTTCAATACATGCTGGGATGCCCCCATATTCGTACGCATATTTTAGGAAATCGAAATTATTTTCATCTCCTATTGTTTACGCGTGACTAGATTTTGATTTCCCTCGACGACTTGAGCACATATTTGAAAATACGTCATCAAGGGATACAAAAGCGACAACTGACGATCATATCAAACGGGTTCAACTATATTACGATATAGGGTCACCGAGTATATTGTTAAATTCGTTTAAATTTTACGTTTCGTGAATTATTAACAACAATACCGTCTATATTTTACTAATATTTATGCGTGTAAAAACTATAGTACCTACTACATGCAACTTATAGTGGATACAAGGTAACACGGACTAAGATTTTATTGATAAAAACATGTTTTATCTTTCTCTTTAAAAATGAATTATGTATAGGCTGGTACAATAGGTAGGTACATGCTATTATGCTAAAGAGCTACACACATCACAACTTAGGTTAATTTTTTCCGGACGTAGCCAGATAAATAACGATGAAATTCAATAATTATACATTTTCAGCCGGGTAAATTTTAACCACGTTATTTCAGTGAAATATTTGTATCTAAAATTATACCTTATGTACAAAAATATAATCAACCAGTGTGTGTATAATTAATATAAACTAATTAAGAACACAAATGTTTTTTTTTTCCCCAATCAAATAAAATAGTTTCACGGGTAATTGTTAAATAAACATGTAGGTATATTGGCGTTATTTACTTTTTTTAAGTGTGAATGTAAACTTCAAACTTTGGTCTTAATTTTAAATAGTCGTCAGATGTTAAAATTATATTTACCGTCGAACTGAAATGTAACAAAACTAAGTTTCAAAGTAACTTTAAAACACAAAAACATTAACTGACAGTTCTTGGAAAAGACACGATACTTTCAAAATTAATTGACGCTATGTCATCATAATATATATAAATTATATATCTGTGATATGTTTATACTGCATGACGTATGTGATACAAACAGTATAAGAGATACCAAACAGAACTATCAGCAAAGCACCTATACTCAGATTATTATATATAAAGCAAAGACGCAGAGTTCGCGAGTAGAATAAATTTTGCTGTTTCCTACTAAAGAAATCGTTTTCATTAACAATTATTCCGGAAACTCTTTCGGTCCACGTCTCTTTTCGCGAAAACAAATTTTGACAATATATTATTTTTCCTCTTTTCCGACATCCACCGGAACCCGTTCAAATCGTGTATTCTGTATATTACTTATGATTCTTTACAATTTTAAAACTTACGATGGCTTTTGACAATATTCCCTATCGTTTGTCAGGTGTACTCGTATAATTATTATACCGTGCTACAAACGGGGATCTAATAAACCGGAAAGTTCAGCATATACTCGTACTTTACAATAAATATCAAGTGTACCACGTATTGAGTTGTTCACTGTAATGGATGTGATAAATTTGAATCCAATGTTAAATTCGCTGTATACGAAAAAAAAAATTCTGAACAGAGACTGTCTGTCGGTGTAATATATTATACGCACTTCTAAGGATATTTTATCATATACTTGAATTAAAATTAGTAGTTTATTAATCCATTAGAATTACGTTAGATTAGCCGAATAAATAAAAATCAAGTATTTTAAATAATATTTATTATAATTTAACTTCACAGAACATTACCAGCTATTATTAACGTATAATTCAATACCAACGTTCAGTAAAATGGTGTAATTAAGCTCATAGTTAAAATTGCTTAAAATGAGTATTTTTAAGCACATATAATAATAGTATACGTCATATAAGTAGTATCAAAAAGTTGCAAGTCCTGCAAATAATATTTTTTTGAGTTACTACTAAATAATTCTCAACTATTTTATATTAATAATTCAGAAGACATAAATATTAAATAGTATTTTACACTAGTTCTAGTTTTATTGATTTATACTGTTGGTGCGTTTTATAATCAATACATTTTTATAGAGTTTTTTAAATGCCTTTTAAAAACTCAGTGACTCATTATAAGAATGTATTATAATATATACGAGTAGGTTCATACCTAGATACAGCATAATAATTAATCCGAGAAAGAAAATTAAAAAAAAAACTATAACATAGTAAGCTATGTACATATTATTATTAAAAATGTAAGCTTTAGAATTGTAACTATAACTATTTCAAATTTAGTTTGATTTACTAAAAAAAAAAAAAAAAACTTCATCTAAAAACTTTAATCAATACAAGGTAATTTTAAGCATCTCGAAGAACATGTCTAAAACTCTAAACAAAATTAATTATCAATATGTACCTACACTTAAATTAAACATTAATGGTTAAATTTATTTAAACTCGACTAAAACATTATTTTAATCAAATTTATAGAAATAATAAAACAATTATAGATCATAATTCAGAAAAAAATATATCATTAAATGATAAATTATTATTAGGAAATAGCTTAGTTAAGTTGTAACAGTCGTAGGAATCACCCCAGATGTTTTATGATAAATAATTATATTAAATAATATTATAAATTTGTAGTATAAATGTACAGCAAATTTATTTTATGAATTTAAATCTGTTTACTTTTCATGACTTGCGTGACATTAATTTTCATTTAGATACTACTTTTTTGCAAGTCACTTGTCCTATTTACTCATAATTGTATTTAAATTATTTTTCTATAACTCAATATATTTTGTCATTAATCTTTTATATAAATTCTACATCATTACCAAAAATGAACCAACATCACAATAGTTAAGAAATAAAAAAATTTCTTTGTTTATATACAAGAGATGTTTTAAATTTTAAATTGTTTATTTTATTTATTTTGTTAACAGTATATATATATATATTATCTGTACCGACTTTATCATGAAATATACTTTATTAATAATTACATGAGTACATAAAGAGAAAACTATTGATTGTTAAAAACAATTTCATAAGTGAAAAAACCACTAGAGACATAATATTATTAAAGGATATATAGTTCTACTTGATAACGCAAATTCTCATTATTAAATAGGTATAACTAATGTACGTATCAATGTTAGTTTAAAAATACAGATGAAATGATACAAAAAAAAAAAAATGAAAACTAAAATCAATTTTTTCTAAACATGTACCAACTCCACAATAATCATAGTATAGTACACATTTCGACACAGTTAACGATCTCAAAACATAAAATAAGCGTTATTTTAACTCATACATTAGTGAAATACTTTAAGAAAACCATAAACACGATGAAATAGAAAAATAATATTTTTCTAACATATAAACCGATAGGTTACAATAATTGGTAAAAATAACAATTAAATTATTAATAGATAGGTAGGTAGTAATAATCATATTTAAAATCTATACCGTCATAATTATTATTAAATCAAACCGAATATTCTTATCAAATGTTAGATATCACTTACAATGATATTTTATCGTTTAAATATTTAATGTGTTTTTATTTTATTATTACTATTCAATTATAATACATAATATATTCATTTTAGTTTATGTTTTATTATTATTAATTTTATTAGTAACCTGATTATGATAAGTGTAAGTACCTACGTTCGAAACTATAGTAGTTACTATTTGTATTTTATTTTTTTGTTATAATATCTGCTCACCTACTCATAATACTACAGGCTTTTTTCTATTCAAAAATAAATCGTTATGTGCGGCAGAATGGAATCTGTTAATCAAACTAACGATAACGAATACTTAAAAACAAATTTTGGCTTAAAAAATACCTTTATAATAGCTTCGCGCTTTAGATAACAATTATATTTTAATAATGATAACAAAATAATATAATAATATACACCTTCGTGTTAATATATTATAATAATTAATAGTGTTCAAAACGTCTAACCGTCAGACTCCAACATAATCCGATCGCCTCCGTTGCGGTTCATTTAGAATCTAAAACGCGAGAGTAAACGAAATCGTAATTTTCGACCAATGTAAAATTAAATTCATTCTGCTGACAGTCGTGTGCCCGTTATATTATTAATAAATTCCATTATAAAATAATTTCATCGTTCGAACGTCTTGTCAGCGCTCGGTGTATATTAAAGGAGAGGTATGTACCTACCTAAGCAAGTATATATAGTATTATATACGCATAATATCGACAACCGGCAGGGTATATTGCATTATAATAAGTATATATAGTATATAATACAATATATATATATATAGTATAAAGCCGGGCAAATATTATTATGTTGATTTAATGTTATGTAGACTTTACGGTCGGATGAAATAAACGCAGGTCGGGTGTGCACGTTTACTATAATAATTATAGCAAATAATATTGTTGTAATATTATCTATTATCTATTTTTGTTTACCAAATACCAATTGGACATTGAAACAGTAATATTAGATACATAATATATTTAATTTTATTTAGTCATATAATATAATGTATATAGTATATTATACTTACACTTTTCTTCTACCGTAAACCGTCGTTACATAATTCGTATAATCTATTTTTGATAAATTTTACCATTTTTTTTTTTTTATCATAGTAATAATATTTTAGGTTTTTTGTAATTATTGTAATTATTATTATTTACTTTTTTAGTTAACTAATGGAAATCCTTTATTTCTCATATCGTATTTAAGATTATTTTCAGAAAAAATATTTCGCTTTATAATAAATATTTGCATTTTTTTAGAATTATAGAAATTTAGTGCATTTTTGCTTTATTTTTAGTGCTTTTGTTTATTTTAGAAGATATTTTGCTAGACGCTATTTTTATCTCGACGATTGTGAAAATTGTGATTAGTTAGGACATGGCATATTGTGATATGTTGCTTATCGCCGGGCAACTGATGTGTCCGTGCCCCAAATCCCAATAAGTGCTTTTATCAGTTTTATATAAAATTGTCGCTTTATTTTTGAATGATTTTATTAGTTGTGTGTAGTTGCAGCATCTGAACTCCAAATCAATCGTCGTATTGATGACAATGACAATATATTGTGTGATAAATAAACGTGCCTTTTACGAACTTATTTATAGAAAGCGACATTACAGTGTTATTGATCAATGTATTATTTGTTTTTTTTTTCATCGTCATCTTCCGAATGCAGTCGGCGTCGCGATGACGTTGAACCCGAACGGCGTGGGAGTTAAAGCTGAACCGGTGATGTCCACTGGTGTCGGCGGCGTCGGCGGTCCGAGGAAACAGTCGGCCACGAAGACGTGAATGGCTACGGCGGATCGCCGTGGCAGTGGAACGTTTATTCTAAAATACGAGTGAAAATCAAGGATCAAAATCGTTTATTATTTTTTTCGTTTTTAAGTTTCGTCGTTTTCTCTCGAGAAAACAATAATAATATACACTCTCGTTATGATATATAATATATTATAATATAATGTAATTTGTATTCCGAGTATTATTATTACTATATGACGGCAGTAGGTATATTTATTTATAATAATATATAGCGTTATAATATTATTATTGTTATTATTATTATTATTATTATTAACGTTAGAGAGACTCCAGTCCTATATAATAATATGATGTACAAATTTATCTTTTAATACTATAAAACTGCACGCACACACAAAAAAACGACCAAAACACGACCAAGTAATGTGTATGCATTAAGTTCTGACCAAAGATCCACGACGTTCGAAGGTACCTACACAGGCAGCAGCCACTAATTAGTATAATAATATTGTATTTACGCCCCCCCCCCTCTCACCGTCATCGTTAATATAATAATATTATAATACAGCCTTCCGTTGCTAATGTATTCGCATCCAGTAACACGTGATGTAAATATATTGTTTTTGTTTAATTTTTTTTTTTTTTTTAAGCAACATTTCGTTTTCGTTAACGGTTTTCTCATATTGTTAAAAATAAACGATCGAACAAATCGTCATCACTCCCACCAAAAACCATGGTCATTTGGCTGTATATAATATTATAATACATACGGATTACGGGGTAATTTATTTTTTTAACGTGAGACACTCATATAAAACGTCACAATATTAACTATGTATTGTAATAATATATTATAAATGGTTTTAAGTGACCGTACAAGTTATGGTATTAATACGTTTGAAATGCAATTTATGCAAAAAATTATTTTTTTTTTTTTTATCTTACCTATAATTCATATACATAATTTTATATTATATTATTTAGTATATTATAGATTTCATTAGTTTTTATACTTTTTTAAAATTTAGCAGCTATTTCTCGCTAGTCTTGCACACTCGTCTATAAATTAGCATCTAAACTGTATAAACAATAAACTATTGGTCCAAGTATAGGTAATTGTAATTTTGTATATTATATAAATATTATTATAAATGATGTATTCTCTGACAAAAGAATTATATTCTTAAAGAGCATACAAATAAATAGGTTAATATATTATAACATAATCTACTTTTAATCAAAAGCTATTTTTCACAGTGTCTTGCGTTACAAAAATTCACCTCGTACATGTATTTATATATTGTGATATTAGATAGCTAAATATTCATGGCAAACATGTCTTTAATTATAGTTGAAACGGACTTATATATATAATATTGGCCATAATCGGCGGTGGATTGACCTCTGTACCCAAGTGAATATTATTATATACGTATGTACCTACTAAAAATATTATGTGTATAATGTAAAATGTTATTATTATGCGTGTCGTTGAATACGAAACAGCTGAACAAACCAATAATAATAATAATAGTTTCTTTTTTTTTGTTGATTGAAAATATCCTTATTGTGGGATTTGTACGGTTTTACAGAGAAAAATTTGCTCACTTTTAAAAAAATAATAATAAAATATAAAATAAATAATAGACTATATTATATAATTATATATAAAATGTGTTGCACAGAATTATTTTGTTTCTATTCAACAACTGCGTTACAACACGTTATTATTATTATTATTATTATTATCAATAATATTATTCGGCAAAAAAAACATTAAAAAAAAAACATTGATGATTATTTATATATATATATTATACTTATATAATTTATTAAATTTTTTATGTACATAATAATTACTCTAGTAGATCATTTATGCGTAGCAGTATCATCTACGATCATTTTTTGAATGCACCAAGAATAATTAGACAAAAATAATAATTTGCTTCGATAAACAATACAAATTCATATTCTCATTTATATATTATATATATAATAATGTCGTTCTTAAAATGTTTATGAAAAATTATATCATATGTATTAAACGTTACACTTAAATATTGTATTTAAAAACATTTTATACTCGTTTAGAACTAAATTTATTATTATAATTAAACATGAACATGTTATTATACGATAATTCTATTATCTATTTATAATCAAATTATTATGTTTTATAGTTAAATTCTGTTTCTGTCCACGAATACTTTTTTTCTTGTATATTATTTTTTTTTCTTTATGTTAATTGTATAAGTTATGATTATATTATTATGTTTTGACATTCATTTTACGTTCCCTGGTTGTGATTTTTAAGGTTGTTTTTATGTTATTTCTTTATAAAGTTTTATTACATCATTGTCGTTCAAACTCTGGCTGTGTATTTTTTTTTATTTATTTATTCTTTTTGATAATCACTTAACAAATTCAAAATAGGAACATACACACACATAAGATTATCCATAACCCAGAACGTATTGTATGGTGATTGATAATATTATAGAACCTACAAAGGAGTATAATATTTATTTAAATATTAAGAGTAAAAATACAATAGTAAGTATCAGTATATTAAGCTTGAAGTGTAATCTTTGGTGGCGTTGAATTCGGTGAGGCGCACACGATGTCGCCAAATGTGTTCATTATCACCGACTTCTCACACGGTCGGCGACACCTTGTGTCGTGGCACGCTAAGTGCGAAATAAAACAAAAACAAATTTACGACGAACACTGCTGTTGTTCATATCTGATGCACATTCCCAAGTTGTCTTCGGGGTTTTCTTCCCTGTTTCCTGGTCCAAATTGCACTCTCATCACGAATGGAGTTGTGCTACCTGCGGCGAAAGAAAGTTAACACTAACTAAGTCGGTTGATATAACTTTGCAGAGTAGATATGTATGATTATATTATTATAACAAACACGGTAAATACATTTTTAACGCCGTCTGTCGAAATTGCGCATGTAAAATACATATATTGTGAATGTTAATGGATCACATTTTTACCTATACCTATCGAAATTATTCTTATTACGTTTGAGCTTGAGAATATGGAACATAAATAATTACTGTCTGTTGTTTAAAAATAAGCAAAACGATTATCGCTTAAAATAATTTTAAAGTATTTCGCATGAGATTCGACGGAGGGAAATTCTTCTATAATGCCTCGTGTTGAAAACATCACCTCGTATAATATTATATTATACGCTACACAAATCGTTCTCTATAATTTACTAGAATTTAGTGATATTATTTACTCACTCTCAATCCGGCACGGCGTTTCTTTGTCTGTGCAGAAATTATTTCCACAGTGGAGCAGATCGCATATCCCAGGTCCTCCTTGAGGCTGAACAATGAAAATAAACAATACAAACAAAATGCACGTGTTTAAAAACGAATGATCTAGCTTAAATATTATAATTATAGTTAGTGGATGAGGATACCAACCGTTATGAATTCTTCGGAATCGCAGGGCATCATGACACGGTCGCTGCATTCCCGGAATACGTCCATGGACACCACCTGGCTCCCGCTTGGACCACTGCCACCTTCGTCTCCCGAACCTTCGATTCCTGTGTCTATACGACAATGATAAAAACAATAAGAGTTTTAAATTATCGTATTAATGCGATATGATTATTTAATGTATAATATTGATATATTAACCCCCGTTCAACTCACCTGAAAATATCGGTGGTCCGATCTTGAACGAATTTTCGTCACACGGTTCATACGCGATCGAACACATACCTGTAACGCCAAAACTAGTTAAATGGTTTCATGGTTAACCGATAAAATAATAATTATCATTATTATGTGAAATTGTGAACTTTGGAAGTCAGTGGTGTTGGTGGAATAAAGGGCGTGTCGAGTTATGCTTTCGCTCCTATAATATTCTCCTATGCATTCATATTTTACACTGTTCCCCAATTAAAACTCATCAGCGTGAAAATAAAGAACAAGTTAAAATTATTACAATATATAAGAATATAGGATTAAAATAATAAATTTAAAAAAAAAATGTAATCTAATAATAAAAAGAACAATTTTTATTTTCTTAAAACGTTTAGTCAAGAATAAAAAGTAAAAAATTTTTTTTTTTTATTTCATAAGATTAAATTATAGAAAATTATAATAATAATTAAGTGAAAAATATGTTAAATTAGGTATTTATACTATGCAAGTACCTATCCTTATAAACATTTTAAGTTATACAAACTATTGAGGTAACTATATGCTATATGTATAACTTACATAAATTATAGGTAGCTTAAAAAAATTGATCGAGATCATGGATTTGGTTCTATATTATGTCTATGAACTACTTAGATCATTTTCTGAATAAAGATTCTAAGGTCTGCAGTTCAAATAACACTGTATATATGACGTCGCTAATTATATAGGTACCTACCGTGTTCTTGTCGTATGCAAATCACGTAGTCTTGGTCCGCCAAATGTCGGCCATTGACCGCGAAGTTCATCGTTTGCACTGTGCCGGCAACTTCGTGGAAATACTGAAGGCATCCGGCTGGCGCACGCTGAGAGAACTCGATCTGGGTGATCTATATTATAAAAATAACTTATAGTTCATTCAGTAATACACACGCAATATGACGACAATAATTGTTGATAATTATTAACGATATCCGAACGACGATATAACGACGACAAACTGTTGTAATGTAGGTAAGTAGTAAGTTGTACACTCACTTTAATCTCCCACATCCGGTTGTAGTTGCCTTTGGTCAGTCTAATGTTGATAGTAATATAGTCTTTCTCGTCGTCCATATCGTAATATACTGTGAAATCACAATAATAAAATGTTAGTCGTTTTTGACAATGATATTATAATAAAGTACTTAATTTATGAACCCGGATACTGCAACGAGTGAATAAATGAAAAATCCACGGTGAAAACCTGAAGAAGAAACTGGAGCTACCAAAAATCGATTTCGTTAAAAAAAAAAAATGAACGACCTTTCAAGACACGCGTAGGTGTATCTACATTATTTATAGTAGCTATTATTAAAAAAAAAAGTAGCCCAAAATTGTTTAGAGCATTGTCATGAATTTTAATTATAATGAGATCCTAACCACTTTATATATATATTATATATATATAATATTAAATGTAGCATTTTATGTCACTCCTAACCTATCCACCGTGGTATACCCTCCCTTCTCGTATTTGTTGTTTTCCCTCAAGCTAGCACGCATCCAACCAAATTACCGTGTATAGTATTCGCACGCGATTATTACAACTGTCATTGTTCCGGTATAACGCGAACGCACTTACATTTGTTACACCGGCGTATAACACGCGCTATATGCATCGCAACGTTTAGGTTTAAACCGCATAACTTCGTGTGGTGACACGTGGTAGATAGAATATTATAACGCGATAAATTACGAATGCGCGAATATAATAATGATTCGAACGATCGTGACCGTGCTATAAAATTATTGTTTTCAACTATGGAGGCGTATGTGTAGATAGTGAACCCGGATTTGACACAATTGCGAGTCTTCCGCCGTGTACCCAACGACTTACCGTGTTGGCCGCTGTTAAGACCGCAAATCCTCAGGTCGTTGGACGCTCCGCCGGTGACGACGAACGTGTCCGTCTCGCACACTCCCGTTTTCCTGTTGGGCTGCGCCTGCAATCGAACAATAATATCGTTATAGAGTCGAGAGTCGGAATTGTCCAATCGTCAATTTGTTAAAATATATTATTATTGTACTATATAGGTGTAATTGTTTCGAGAGAAATAGCTGGGCGAGTCCCACCCAAGACCGTGGTTGTTAAGCGACTCACTAGATTAAAGTTTACAAAGTCCAATCGTATCTGGCTTATGTCTTTGGATATCTTCTTGACGCGCAACGAGCATTCTCCCACGTCGTTCAACAGGCCCGGGAAATTTGGATTGACAAAGTACGTAACGTTGTTGGCTACCTCTGCGTTGCAGGACGATGTGACTGCGACAAACCATACAAGATAATATAATATATATATAGTTTATCATAGTTATAATACCCGTCATATATCATATTTTATATTATTAGAACAATCAACACAATATATCATGGTGATGAATGACAATTCACTTGCAGGGCATAACAGTGGCGTGTGGAATGGGTGTTTTTATTTTGAAGAAGGTGTATAAAATATGAAAACTCCCATTTACTGTATCGTATAATTTTTTTTTAGATAAACTATTTATATATGTGTATATTTTATGTATTTTATCGAAAGATTTTATATTTCGCATTATAAAAAGATCGAAATTATAATAAATTTATAGACTCGTGACACTGACTAAAGAGCGTTATAATATAATATATTTAAATGTAATAATGTGTATATGTGCGTAAATCTTACTCAATTATATATATATATATATTTACTATGCACAACGTGTATAATATTATGTTAATTCAATATCACAATAAATATAGCTATATTAATAGCACATCCACCATTAGGTATTCGCGATGACACTTTCCTTCAGATAAGCCACTGTGGAATAAAGGGGAATACATAAACTATTCTGATTCGTGAAAACTGACTTTTTATATCAGCGATGATAGACATAGGTGCGTAACTCGACGAGATCAAAAAAAAAATACAGCTTTAATTAAAATGTTAACAAAAAAAAAAAAAAAATTATCTCGTTACACCTATGCATAACAGCGTTAAAATATGACTATATGATAATATTGTGCATAAACATATATAATTTATTATAAAAGGTGTGTACATCATACTTACAAACACAACAAACTCCGAAACCCAAAGCGCAAGCGCCGTGAGACTCTCCGTTCTGTATTCTGCACTCATACGTGTTCAAACATAGACCTAAAATTACGAAGTGATGATTTTAATTAAAAAAAAAAAATCCATCCGTACGATTCGTAACAATATACTTCGATCGCTACATTGCGCGGTTATAAAAATATATTATACTTTACCCGTTCTCCGCGAATCGTCGGACAGGCACTCTTCGGTCACCGGCACCGGGAAGAAATTCAACACTGCCAACAACCAATTCCAAAACATGATTAATCACGAGCATTTATCGTGCATATATATAAATTTATGTTTGAGTGCGTATCGCATCATATCATATTATGTGCATGAACGCAAAATAAAATCCTAGCGCACGTCCAAAATTATCGTGTGTGTGGGAGAAACGGGGTGGCGACAACTGACTGTCGTGCTCCGATCACTATTAACACGCTATACATATTTTATTATCATTATTATACCGTGATAAACGAACAATTTTCTCAAATGACGATCTGACGAGGTAATTAGATTACGTGACGTCCGATATGGATGCTTAGTGCGCTACTTACTGTGCATATATTGGCATACCTATAGAGTAGCGTTTTTCGAAATTCTGTTATTACCGTTTTTTTTTTCTTTCCACGAAACGAATATCTTTTTATCTGTCGCGTGTCGTTATAATAATACAATATTAAATACAATAATAAATTATGATTGTCTGCTCGTGTGTCAAGCAAAAATATGTATATAGTTATTACATAATTTATCACACTATAAATTATACCGCGCGAGCTAGGAGCGGTCATTATCCCGACACACGTTCTACGACGATCGTCAACTGTCGTGGTGTCATCTCCAAACCACCACAGTTTTTGAGACTATTCATTATATTATATTATAAATATTTTTTTTATAACATATTATATATATATATATATACAGTATATACATAAATATATAATTTATGCTATTTTTATGATGAGCAGTAATAATCTTGTCTAATACACAAAGGACACAAAGAACAAATTTCGGTTGAACCTCTATCGGTCACGCCTCTTTAAACATTATTATTATTATTAATTTTGTTCATAACATATGACTATACTATATATACAAACAAAACTATAATTTTTTTTTGAAGTTTTCTAAAATTACCTACTTACCACAGAATTACATGAAAGTATATAATATGAGAAGATTGTAAAATTGAATGGTTTATCAAGCAGTGATATAGTGAATAGTATTAAGTAGATTGTGTGGTTTTAAAATTTGCCTTAAAGTTATTTATTATTTGTTGTGTGCTATATGTGATCTTTGACAGTAAATAAAGTGAGATTTTTATTTAGAGACGTAGGTATTTTGCGTTTAACAAGAGTAGTTAACTAATTGATAATAATAAATTGTTAATGTTAACCATTTAAATTATTTTGTACCATTTTTAAACCGGCTCAATAACGATAATTGTACGTAGGTATATTGAATATTGGTTATTATTTTTATTAGATAGTTGAGACGATTTTTAATTTGAAAAATTAATAAGCAAATTCAAAAGTTAAATTGCTTGCAGTATGGTAGTGTTATTTTAATATGCAATATAAACGAGTGTACTGAGCATGTTTAGGTATACGAAAGACGAAATTTTATTTCGTACATTTTCCGCCAACACCGACGACGGTAAATGAAATATTTGAGCCAAACCCGGAATCTAACTATAATAGCTTTAAACGTCACCATAACCCTCTATAACACAATTCAATAATATAATACGGCAAAGACAGACGTACGTGCGGGTTTTTTACTCTCTGATTACTTCGACGTGAATTTCCAGTGATCATTCGCATCACAATGCAATACCACAATAGTGTACCACACGTGCTTTTATATATTATATATATGTGACCAGGACGACTACATTACATTATTATGATGATCTACGAACGATATTAAAACGCCATATAATATATATATATAAAGTATTGCTTGTCAAAACGTGTAAATTACCACTTATCGATCACCGCGTGTTCACGCGTATCTATGTTAATGTAATTTACACGAATGGATTTTTTTTTTTATCATTATTATTTATTATTACTACTCTAATATATTATTATAATGCTGTCACCATCGAAAAAATGCAATCAGTCTCCTGACAGCCATGTGGGGTGTGATATTGTATTCTGAGCCCACAATCATGTTCGCCAATAGACGGATTACATGTATAATAATAAAATTATAGACATCGGAATCCATTTAAGTTATCTTTTTATAATGTTTAGGATTTTTTTTTTTTATCAACAATATACTAACATTCATTCGCCCTAATTTTTTATTTTTTTAAAAGAATCACTGTTTAATAATGTATTAAATTAACAAAGAAGTAGATTAATAAATTTCAATCAAATATCTTATTTTTTTTTTTATATATATTTCACAAGATCAATATATATATGTGTGTGTGTATGTGTGTGTGTGTGTGTGTGTGTGAGAGAGAGTTTTTTATTTGATATTTTATAAATATACAATTCTAGCTATAGGTTTCGAGAAATCAATAAATCAATGGACATGTCAGAACTTCTTACGAAGCCATTCATCATACATATAAAGCGCCAATACGGTAAGCTCACGTAAAAGTACAAAAATAAAAATAGCTCTTTGACAATAATATGACCGAATTTGTTAGCTGCATGCTTATTACGATTTTTCACTGACTAATAAATTTAATTTTTTCCCAACCGTGAAACGTCTCTATAGACCTAACTACGCAAAGTGAATGTAATAATATATATATTTTTATGTAACAAGAAAAATGAATACTTCATTGTTTTTTAAAACGTACTCTCGTTGAATATTTATCGTCACCGGTAAGATGAATATTTTAAGGAACGATTTTTGCACACAAAAAATAATAATAACAACCGCCATAATATATATTATTATGTTGGTAGTTGTGAGTGATACGTTAAATATTTTAAACGTTAATTTATCGAAAACGTTTAAACGCGATACCTAATAATAATAATAACCATTTGACGTACATGTATATACATTTATAATACATTGTGTAATAATATGTATATATTTGGATAGGAAAAAAAAACTCTCAAAAATTCGGGTTTCCCGGAAATTAAAAACCGAGAAAGGGATTTACATTTTAAAAATTATACTGACAAGTATAATATATAATAAAAAGGTCGTCGCCGTATTAATTATATTAAGTGTCCGTGGTAAATATTTTAGTCATCGAGAAATTTACCATTTCCCATCCATCCATCATCGTTAATTTAAACGAGGCGCGTTTTTAAATGGTTTTATATCGAGTACGTTAGGCGTTCTTTGCATTTTTATTTTTTTTTTTTAATTCTATAATTCATGGTAGCACACGCGTACTCCGAATCACATCAAAAGTATAAGTTTTGATAGAGAAATATATCAATTCAAAGGTATAGTCTAACCTAGTCAATAAAATCAATTAACTGAAGTTGCCAAGCGAAATTAAACTGAACGTGAAGTAATAAGTCAATCGATAACAAACAACATATTTAATTCTCAAAGTTTAAAATTAATAAATATAGAGAGAAAATATTAACTTGATTCGATTTTAAAAATGAATTGCCTCTTTTAATAATAATGCCTGCAAACTGATCAATATTTTATTATTATTGTAATAATTGTGAACTTTCAATATATTTTTTTAAATAATATTAATATAGTGATCAATAATTGTAATAAGCTAATAACCATATAATCGTACAATAATACGACCATATTATACGGACGTAAAAAAAATTGTACGAGGTACAACGACTTTTGAACTAGTTTGTGTTACATGCGTGTATCTCGAAAACTTTACTACCGTCTCGTGGGTGAATTTATATAGCTAATTGCCCAGAGACTGTCAACGTGATAGATGGTTATTATTAATATTTGGCGACGGGTTTTTTGCGTGATAATAATTCAATTTTTCTTTCAGACTCACCAGAGTATATTACAACATGACGGCAGACGGGTTACCAAACTAGCTCTTATGAACACAAGATCTTTCTTACAAATAACTTGTTTATAATATCAGATCGGTACTGTAACTGGTAAGCGTACGTCATAGTGGTATACACATAAATATTTCCAATAATACTATCGTTTCTAAAACTATGTTTTTTGTAAAACAGTCGGTTATTGTCCCAATCTCTTATACATCCCAGTCAAATCACTATTATAATTAATTATAGGATAATAATATTAATACTTTACAAAACTACTAAATGTTAATGCATTTATGATTACTATTTTATTTTATTTTTTTACTTTTATGTTAACATTAAAAATTATAGAGAATTATTTTTCAATACAAACATACAAACTACATTTTCTACTCTTTTTTCATCTACAGACAATTTATAATATACAATTTAATACATATCATATAAAAAATATTAGTCATGATAATCTATGCCGTAACATTAATACTTCGGATCAATGAGATTATTCTTTCATTTACAAAGTTGTACAATATATAATTAATATTAAAAATTATTTTGATCATTAAATACTCAAATATGAAATGGAAATCCATGTACTCTTTTGATTAAAAATATATCTAAATATATAAAAAATATAAGTAGTTTTAGCACTTAAAAAAAAAATAAAGCTTACTTACAGTCTATAATGATAAATCTAAAACTCCAACAAAAAGGAACATGTTAATGCCTTTAATTTTGAGCTGCGAATATGATGTATCATCCTCAATATATTGATTTTACATTTTATTATAGCCTATCAGTGAAATACGCTACTTGTTTTGAAAACAGTAATAAGCATAGTCGATCGATCGTTGTAATATTGACAGAAATAATAACGGCCTACCGTCTTGCTCGTCAGATATATTTCATTTCGATTCCAATTTTTTTTTCAGTCATCGCATAGGTTACGTAGTATCTAAAACAATTGTATGACTTTCCATTTATTTCTCTATTTATACTTTTATGCACACTTTATATTATGACACAATAGAAATGAATATTGACAATGGCAATAATATGGTCTCTAACTTTTGCTGTACAGTCGTAATTATCAATTATCACTCACAAAAAAAACTCATCAATTATTACAAAATCTTATACTATAATTGTTTACATAGTTTCGTATAACATCAGTATAATATTAATTTAATACCTTGTCAGTACTATCAAGAAATACTATCAAAATTCGGCAGTGAAATATATAAATAAACATTAACGATATTGTTTCAATATAAATAACGTTTAATTTTGAATTATTTTGCTTTAAGATTAAAAAAAAATAATAACAGCCGATATTATGATTAAAGATTTACATTTTTTTCTCTTTAATACATTTATACTTGATTTATTCTAGTCATGTTTGAAATCCTGAACAAATATTTGTTTACATTATATTATGTTCATATGTCTATTATTTCCTTTTGACTATTTGGAAATTTACTGCGCGTTCCTTACTATTTTATACGATTAAAGATATATTAATATGATAGTTATACGACTATATATACAAAGAATATTTTACGTAATTTACGTATTTTACGTCATTGATGAAATTACTTGTAGTAGATGTGTCAAATAGAAATTCATTAATAAATTCAATATCATTGTAAATGTCCTAAAAACGTAATAATGTTTTAATTTTTCCTGATTGTTTGGAAAGTGCTAACAATATTTTACTTTTAACCTTCGAAAGTTCAAATTAGATCCAATAATTCGGTATCAGAAATCAAAATTTAGTATTAAAAGTCAATCAGAATCTAAAATTAAATTATATTTATTTTATTGAAGATTTGTATAAGTATATCATTTTTAGTTAGATATTTTTGTATAGGAATATTGCATAAAACATACTTCTTAAAATACTAAAACCAGCAAAATTATGACTGTAAAAAAATTTTAATGCTATAATTTTGTTTTAAATTTAAATTAAATAATCAAACACAATTTAAGTCTGAAATAATAAGTGTAGACATATAAATAGACTAACTGTATATTATGATACATTATGTATATTATAGGCACTACATTACAACCACCCGTTTCTTTAAAAGCCAAAGGAAATCGCTATATATGTCACAATCTCCTCCTCCGCCACATCACTAAATCTGAACGGATATCGCTATACACATAATATATATGAGTGCACATACTGCTGAAAAACGTATTATGCCACTATAAATATAATGTGCACGTATACACTATATACTATGGTATTATATGACTTGACGTCGGGCTTATCCATATCTGATCATTTTCTTATATCTAAGGATATTATAGAGACACCTACTGACATCGAATTATATAATATTATGTTAATTTTTTCCATGAAATTATGGAGATTCTAAAGATTTTATTAATAAGCTGTTTATTTGCGTTCTGACAAAATCGAAATGATAAATGATTTATTGTGATTGTGTTTTATATATTATATTATATACGAATATCCAATAATCCAATAATAATTGTCACTACTGCATAGATTTCTAAGGTATAATTTAATGCATGTATATATTGTTTATACATTTATTTTTTGTTTCTCCTTTATTATTCCAAAGTTATAGTGAAGAACTAATTATAGATAATGGCTTGTAAAAGATTTTTTTTTTTTAGTACCCTAAACTTTTATATTGAAATTGTTAATATAGTGAACATCGCTACTTATAACTCTTCGAACTCTTTTACCTTATTGATTGATCTTCGGGTGACCGTTCAGAACAATATTTTAAAAGACTTAATTACACTCAAAGCAGTAAACAATTAACATTGTTTGATCATATTATGTTTTTTTATATTTTCGAATTTTATATTTGAATTGCATTAATTGAATTTTTTTAATTTTTAAGGAATGTCTCATCATTACGAGGGATCCTCGTAATCTTCTTTGCTGCCATAGATCTAATATTACATTATTAGCATATTTAAAATACACAATTTTTCACAATGTCACATATTATTTGGTTATTTAAAAAATCTATTCAAAGAAAGCGGTTATATTAATGGGCCCCACAGAACAATATACTATTATTAGGGTAATTAAACTTGTGTAAAAGATAATCGACATAGTATGAGGTACTTAAAATTTTTTTAACAACTATGTATTAATTCATATACAAGTGGTAAGTGGCATAAACATGAACTTTTTATAATAAAAAAGCCAGGAAGAATTAATTATAAAATAAAACACAGTAAGTATACGAGTGGGTATTTTTGTACTAGCTATGAGAGTAGGTAGCAATAATATTTGTTATTTACAATAATTTTACATAAAATAATAATATCTTACATTAGAAATTATTTTTATACAATTATATTATATTTTGGTTATCAGAGATAACACTAATAACAGTTTTTATAGACTTCTGCAATTATAATAGATACGATCAATTAGTGTAGAAATAAAATGTTGATAACATTTTTTATCCATTTTTTTTTTTTTTTAATTTGAAAAACGATTTCTACCAATTAAATGTCTATAAAAGAAGTTGAAAAATTTGTAACGTTTAATTAAATCGGGTTGGCTGAGTAATAAATCCTATAATATTGATGGAAATTTCGAACTAAGTATAATATAATAGGTAATTTTTTAACATCGACACCATAGAGAATCTTTAGACGAAGCATTAAATGAATCATTAAACGCAAATAAAGAGATAGCAATAAAAGAGAGCAATTCAACTCAGAAGATACGAAATTATTACTGTTAGGTACCTATTTGAATTATGAATCGGTAAAACGAGAACGCGCATTATAAGAAGAATATATCTTACAGTACTTACGTGAAACGGTTATAGTGTATCTTGTTTGGATATATATTACCCTTGCACAGCAAGGAATGATAAATTATTACGAGTGTAATGACTATGATATCTCAAAACTCATATTTATTATTAAAAATTATAATGTAAACTCTAGACATTTATCATCGGCAGTAAAATCGATGCCTCGAACGAACAAAAACAACGTAACGCTACGTCAGTATACGCACGTAACGTATAATATCTAATTAGAAATATTAAATGTGTAAGTTGTTGTTATTGAACAATCTAAAGTCAATAGTGTGTTTAGCGCTATCGAATTAATAATTCACTTATAATTTTGTAAATTTCAATAATTAATTTTAATTGGGACGTGTTCTGCTGATGTATGGCACAACTCAGTTACCTAGAATAATAATGTAATGTTGTTAGAAAATAAAATTACGGTAACAATTATTAATAATTATGCCGTCGAAGAAAATGTTTAATAATTTTCTCTAAAAACTATCTATCATACAATATTACGTTATATTTTTATTATTATTTTCAAGTTAAATGAGCTGTTATTATTTAAGAGAACGAGAAGTCATATTAAATCCTATAACTAATATTTCAACTAATTGTATTTACTCAAATGATTATATTTTACCTAATAATTCATTACATCCAATTTTGTATAATTTAAAACATTATGGAACCTAAGTAATAATTAATAAGATATATTTTCATAATAATTTGTATTCAATAAAAGATATTGAATAAAAAATAATTTATTTTATCCAACTATATTAAAATAGTATTAACATACTAAGGTCAATTAGAATTACATTATTTTTTCAATAACATTTTATTTTTATAATGTTAATTTTTACTAAAGAAGATTAAATGTGTAATATTAATCTGCAAATTGAAATATAAATTTGTTACGAGAAAAAACGTTTGAGCCCAATAGAGTTTATTTTTTTCTTTTATTCTTTATTTAACATTTAAAATTTAATTCAAAAAGTAGTCAAAAATGTGCATTTAAAAAAAAATCCAGTTTATCTGATTTTAGTGATAGTGGTTTGATAAAGATTTATGATTTATTATATTATATTTTAACTAGATCACATTTTATTAAGTGTATTGTGTTATATTAATAAAGGATAAAATGTAAAGATTTCGTTAGAAAAATGAAGCGCAGAACATATCGAAAGCTACAATTACATTTGTCTGTTTATAATAATATATAATGCTGTATTTCTGTGTAACATGTTTATTGTATATCACCAATATTAAAGAAATTTGTTTTCAACCCATACATCATAAATCAAACCTAAAAATACATCAATAAAAGTTTTTTTTAGTAGTAGGTATGAAATAAAAATATATAAAAATATATGTGCACATATTATAAAAGCTGCTGCTATAGCGTTTAATCTTCCATTTACATTATACGTCCCATTGCGTTTTATATATTTGTAAAAAAAAAATACAAATTATATATGTACTATATAGGTATACATTTTAAATTCTGAAACTGTGTTTTTGTGTATCCTTTTTTCTGTTTGGTTACTCAATTTTCTTAACAGCAATAGTTATATGCTATATATGGCATATTCATCTATAGAATACAATTTAATATTATTATCTTTAAAAGCCAGGCTTTATAGACTCGCGAAACAACGATAAGTCGACAATGATTTCTATTTTCAGTACAATCGTCTCACATCCACGTAAAATTGTAGAGTACATTATTATTTTTATTATCGGTCCAAAAATCGATTTTTGGAGCTACAGAAGATTTCGATATAAATAATGGGTGTAGAGTAATGCTTCAAAAATGTTTTCTAAAAAATATAATAAATACGTTGCGAGTTATCTATTATATAATGTGATAGATAATGTTTAAAATGTTGACCATAATTATTATTTTTATTTTTCATTTAAATAAAATACTTTATGACAGTTTCATCAAAATTAATTTCATACGATTTTTTTGAACTCTAAATATATGCACATAAATATCTTATATTAGATATTAGAATAGTTTGAAATTTAGCGAATCGTTTTCAATACTCAAGGCATTATTTCATTTTAATTAATTAGCAATTTATATCTATGTATGTCGTTATTATTATGATCCAAGTGTATTTTTACTCATTAGTACTAAAAGTTCAAGAGAATATTTAATAGTCCTTTTTTGAAGTGATTAATATAATATAATCAATTATTCTCTAAATGTGTGTATACCTATTAATGTGTAATTGTGATCATAACTTAATTGTTTATTAATTTAATATATTATGTTATTGCCCCCACCCCTTATATTGCTAACAAACTTTTCGCGTAATTAAACGAAATATACCATTTAAACTGTTAAATGTACAATACTATTTTTTTTTTATTTTTTTTTAATTAAATTTATTATAATAAATATAGGTTCTAATCTAGTATTGCCATGATAGCACGCTGTGAAAATATAATAACCACAAAACGTATTTATGCGATAACACTGAGTGATAAATTACATTCAGCTAGGTATAACCTGATTAAATATATGGCATTTGATTTTGAAAGATAACTTAGATAACAAAGTGGCTTCCATATTATATGCCATAATTTTATAATATTTTACTTAATATCAAAAAATAGTTCTTTCCATCAAAAAGCCGAACAATAATAGGTATAATTTAAATGTAATAAATTATGGACATCAATTAAAACGCATGATTTATTATGTTATACTTTTTCCACAATAGCTCAATTTAAAATGGACTTATTTAAATTTCAACATACCAACTTAAAACAGTAAAAATTGTCAATTTCATCAACTAAAAAAAAAAATTGTCTACATAATATTTTCTACCTAATCAATTTTAGAAATGTAATGTTTTCTATTTATAATTTTTGATTTTTTAAGCAAAATTTAGAAATATTATGTCTTAATCATATCGAAATTCTAAAACATCATAAAAACTGAACTGAAAAAAAATATTTAGTCTGTAACTCGTGTAAATGAAGATTCAATACAGTCAAACTCCATACTCATATAATAATATATAACAGTAAAATATTAATTTGGATTTATGATTTAAGAAAATGCAAAACATTGATGCGGAAACGTATACAGATTATGGTGATGTAAAAATATTATTATACTTTTATTATAATATATTAAACTGTAAGACTGTGCTTAGCGATAAGCGAGTAAACTAGTTTATATTTTTGTTCGTCAGAGGGAAAACATCGCTCTTGAACTTGACCAACTACGAGCGGCCTTGTGCACACCGTTATCCGTAAAACATTATCTAGTAGCCGGTTTCGTTTTGGTCACTGCCGAAAGGACGACAATGACCACGACGACGGTCACGGCTGAGGCCGCTCTCTATTTAATAATGATAATAATATGTGGAACACTAGCGATGGTGAGCGGTGGCGACGCATGGATGTGACCTGTTTAACTAGAACCATGTTCCACTTTTTACGTAAAATTCCGGTCAAATTTAATAAACGTATAGTAAACATTAGATATAATAATAAATAATAAATAGGTGTACTAAATACATTGCTAACCTTATTTTAAATCCATACTCCCTACACCGTATAGCTTTTCGACGTCTTTTAAGTATTTCCACCAGTAAGTTAATCCGTAATTTTTTGTATTTCATATCACATGGTAAACGTTTTTTATAATGATAAGTGATAACTATTACGTCACTGTACTACTTGCATTATGCAAGCTCAATATTAGTGGTCAGTAAGATATTGATTTTATGGAATATAAAAAAAAAACACTAAATTAAGATATTATTAACGAGACAGTGAATTTAAAAAAATCTACATGCACATTAACTGAAATGTTTTGTTACATATAAAATGTTATGAATGATGTGTATTGGTATACTGTATAGTATATAATATATCCAAAAAGTTTTTAAACAATATGAGTTTATAATTACAAGAGTTTTAAAAGTATCATTGACAAGGGTGTAAATCTATACCTTTAAAAGATTTTTATCCCGTTTTTGTTTTTCAAAGTATTTAGTTTTAAACTATAGAAATTTTACCGAGCATTAATACTATTATTGTGTGTGTTTATTAATTACGTATTTTTGGTTATGTTACATTACCGCACTCAGGAAACCAAACTTCCTACTGTATATAATATAGTCGAACCAAGTGGAAGTACAGATTTTGATTATTTTCGATGATGTCATTGTACAAAAAGTAACAAGTTCTCGAGTCATACGATAAACATATTATTGTATACTATTTTATTCAATATTGGTGCGTTATTTGACCTCTCTGAGTATCAAAATCAAAAAATTCATAATCGCGCATTTTATTCCTAAAGGTTGTATACGTACCTCTGCCGACGGCTCTAGAAGGCCCACCTAACGACGGCCACGGCCAACCTAGAGCTCCATGCGTGGCTATCAACAGCAAAAACTGTAACAGCAGCGATTTTGGCGACGACGTTACCAGGTTCATGGTCGTCTGTGATTAGGACCGGATGATCACCGACCGTTGTGCGGCATTCGAGATAATGTATTGTAATAAAATATTACTTCCGTGACACAGGGATATCCACTACTATTTGGACGACGATGGATTGTAACTTTTCCGTGTAGGACAACCGTTAGTTTATTGCAATATTGTAGGTGACGCGTGCAGACGACCGGCCCGAACTGAACTGAAACGACACCTCTTCCGTTTCTGACTGGTACCGTACAGATGTACAGTGGGAAGACCGGTTCCGCGTCGTCGCTTGTAGCCATAGCCGCTGACATAGTATTTTCATAATTTTTTTCTGTTCGCTTTTTTTATTATCATTATTATTTCATATCAGTGACTAGGGCGTGATTTTGGAAATATACTAAAAAAAAAGAATCAAATAATCACAACAACAACAATAATAATAATAATAAAACATTTTGTGCACAATTATTATTTTTATATTTATCTATAACTAATTTGGTCATCTTAAATAATAAAATCGAATAAAAATACTGATAAATTATAATGCTGTTGTAATACTCCTGTTTTTTAAAGTCGAAATGACCAAATAGTAAATACATTTTTTGACAATATTGTCTAGATAAACAAATGAAGATGAAAATTTAAATTCTTATCTAGTCAATATTGCAATAGGTTTTTTTTTAAAAAAAAATTCGAAAAATTAATTCATTGCATTTAACTATTTTGATTCGACTTCAATAATGCTTAAGCGTACGCCATTTGAATAAAAACTAATGTTAAAGAAGAACACTTAATATATTATTGTTTATCTATTTGTCTTCATTAATAAAATAAATGTTTATCTTTACTCAAATATATTGATATTAATTTTTTATGTTTGTATTTTGTAAAGAATAAAAAAACTGCGAGAAGACTATAATACATTCAACATGACCTTAAGTACCATATCACTATGATTCACCCTTAGTATCTCCGTAAAAAATCAATAAATGTAAACGTGTTTTTAATAAGTATGGAAATTCTGATTGAATGGCATATAATTCGATTTTTTTTTTAAAAAATTCAAAACAATATTTTTTTATGCTATCAATTTTTTTAATTTTTCAAAATAGTCATTTTGTTGATTATCTTTTTTTAAAAACAGTTATAAAAAAATTATTAAAATTAAATAAAAATAAACCAAGTGAGAGGAAATTGTGTTTATGAATATGTAAGAAAAAAAGTATTTGTAACCAGATTATAGGTAACTCGAGGATAACGCAATTTTACCTATTTCCAAAAGTCGAGATATTAATTTGTTGATAAATTAGAACGATGTTTTTCATAATTGGGATATTTGATTCCATAGCTATAAGCAGCTTGTCTATGACTAGTTGTTTCGGAAGTAACATATCACCATATCGAAGTATTCATATACCAGGTACCTACTGAGAAAGTATGAGTCATTTTTAAATATTTAACAATATATAAGGTACGAAACAAAATGTTATAGCTAAAGACAAAACACAATAAATGAATAATTTTAATTATAATCTACAAAATTGCAATACGCGTAGTTAATATTATTATTACCGTGAGATTAAGCCTCATTTCGTAATTTTTTAGGTTCAATTCATGATAATAAAAATACTTAAAAATAAGTAGGTAACCAGTTTCACTGTTCAGTGAACGATAAGACACAGCTATTGTTAATTATATTTAAATCAAAACTTAAAGTTACGTATGTATAAGTATTGTCAGTCTAAAATAGACATTTTATAATTTAAATGTGAAACAATTAATTTTTTTTTTTTATTAATATGAATTGACATTTGTCATACAAAATACCAATTATTAAAAATTTAAATTTTTTAACCTTAACTGAAAACTTCATTAATTACTAGTTGTTTAAAGATTGTCATAAAAAATTGAAAAACGTTATTTCCTCTCACTTGGTTAATATATATATTATATATAATATATATATATACACACCATTATATACACACCATAATATATAATACAAATACAATATATTATATTATATACATTATATGTTTTAAAAAAAGATGATCAACAAAATGGCTATCTTGAAAATTACATAATTGCATAAAAAAAATGTTTTGATTAAATTAAAAACGAATCACTTTTACTGTTTCAAAATTTGAATACAAAAATAAAAATATTCACAAAAAAACACATACAAATATACAAATTTATAAATTCATCATTCCGCTTTTCAAAAATGTAATCACTTAAAATGATTAGTATACATAATAAATATTTTTTATTTTTATTATTTTACAATTAGGTATTTGTACAATACGTAGCTCAATAAGCAGATGTGATATTATTACGTAACAATAGTTTTTTTTTTTTTAGAAATCACTCTCTGGTGATACTTAGCTAGCAACTAGAGTCTAGACTCTAGATGTTTGTTTTTTTTTTTAAATTTATAAAAACAAATCACGGTACCAGTTCCTTAATATACATAATAATATGTGATACAATTATAATATTGTTAATAATAATTAATTAGAAACTCTTAGTGAACTTCAATTATAAAACAAACGAATTAAAAAGTTTAAGTTGGTGATTATTAAACTAATAACACAAAAATTAAAAATCATAAAATAAGAATTCAAATAATACTACGAATATGGAAAACAATAACTTAATATTTCCCTAATTAATAGTAATATGACAATATGAATGAAAATGGTAACCGAACTCACGAGATATGGTTGTCATTATAACTGAAGATAGGGAATAGAATATAAGATAAATTAATGAAAACGTAATATACCTATATTAATATTAATTATAAATATTACTACGAATATAGTACTTATAATCAATAGCAATACCTATACAAAGTGATTTGTTTGTTACAAATTATAATGATATAAATTGAAATAATATTATATTGATTTTATTGCCTATTTAAAAGTTGAAAAGGAGACAAATTTAGTAATTAAATTATTATTAATTTATACAGTTGGATCATTTGGAGGTTAAACCACTTAAAAATAAAAATCATTACCACAATGAAGATTTTTGTGTTTTATCATGTTGGGTATAATTGGTGAAGTAAGAGGTACAGTATAAATAATTATGAGTTACGTTTGTGAATTGTGCAAATGTATACAATACGTACAGTATTTTATATGTGCATATGTGTTCCGTCATATACTATAGATAGTTTTTTACAAATATTGTATAAAACATAGGTAGTGAACTAAAAATTTTGTAAAATTATTTATTAGCATAGGCTATAGGACAAACTAAATAAATTAATTAAAACAACTATACTTATGCTCTTGCCTCTATTATAATATTTACTCAATCTATTAAAAATTAGAACAATTATATCAGATATTTGTTGCTACAATAATATAGAAAGATTTTTGAAAACGGCCAATTTATGAATCTAAAATGGGTGATATATTTTTAATGATAAATTAATTATACAAATTTACATTGGTGATCGAAATAGGGCACTGATCGAAAATAATTATTTCAAAATAGCTATAAAAAAGGGGAAAGATTTATTTTTATCAAAAATGGTCTTGCTTACATACGTATACTGAAATTCTTTTATTATATGTACATTGAATCAAGTTTTTACTTATTTGGTGAAGTTTCCAGGAGTCAGGTATCCAGATAAATTGAATACGTCAAAAGAAGACCCTACTCAAAAAAGTGTAGGAATAAGTTGAATTCTGTGTAAAATATTTACCATGCATTAAAATAAATAAACAACATTGCTATAAACTGCCAAATTCAGTGGACATTTATTAACCAAAATACTTTTAAGTTTAGATCGCAAAACTCAAGCCTTAATGTAGAAAGGTCAACAATAAAAATCCCTGATAACGGAAATGCACAAGAACCTAAGTTAAATGGTGTGGTATAATAAAGTTGATAACAATTTTGTATTACTTTTTCCATATTCGCTTGGATGAGTGTTTTGAACTCAAATTCAATTCGAATTTAGTTAGATAAATTCTAAATGTACAATTACGTATGAGTCTAATCTGTGGGAGGATTGGCACGCAAGGTGAGGCTGTGACTATGTCGATAGAACTGTAATCTATACTCTAAAGTCATATTTGGATATCACACGTTTTTGTTAATATATACATAAATAAACAAGTTATTTGGGTGAACAGTGAACTAGTTTAGTAAGACCCACAGACCCGATAAATATAATAATGTGTGTTAGTATATTGTGCATGGGAGGAGCTAAATTCTTATTATTATCATTATTATAATTATTATTATCTTTAATGTAAATAAGCTTAATCATCCCCACAATCATTATAATAATCGGCGATTACAGATAATAAATTTTTAGTTGACGTCTGTACGTCTATTACACCTATAAATAATATTCTTACTCAGACCTGTTTAATTAACATTTCTTGTGACAATTTGAGTTTGTAATAATATCTTTGTATGATTTAAATAGGTAAGGTATTTCCATTGTTTTTAAAAGTAGGTAAGTCATTTAAGTAGTTCCATTTCAATGAATATACTTTGGGGGGGGGGATTTAAGTAATAAATATAATATATAATACTATTAAATTATTATTGTATATATACGTATCTATATAATATATTACTATAATAATATACATATAAACATTTTTAACGATGTGTATTGATATGTAAGAAGAAAGTCCATTTACCGCGTATTTTTTTTCATAAGAATTGAGATTATTAAACGTTTGAATGTACTAAAGCCTAAATGTATTAAATTAATTAACTTGTGGACTATTAAGTACGTTTTATAATAATTCGAGTAGTTTAACACAGAATTGAAACATAAGTTAAAAATAATATTTGCAAAATAGGTTTTAATTTAAAACAGTTACCTTGAAAAATTTGATGTTCGTAGTATCCATTTGTTTACGTCCTAATGAAAATAATAAAATCTATCATCAATAACATAACCTTAAGTCATCAATGTGTACAACTTTATTACTCAGCCAACTTAAATGTATTATTTATTGTGTATACTTCTTATATTATTGGATATATAAGCACTACAGCACATGATATTCTTAAAAGGTAAGAAAATTAAAACAGAATGGCTATATTGCAAAAAAAAATAATTAATTTCCATGGAAGAAAAACGACCAATATAAAATTGTATTGACATTTGGATTTGGTATACACAATTTCCAAGTACAATAAAAACACTCAAATCACGTATAATATTACGATCACGTAATCACGTAATTTATTGTTTAAAATAGGAAAAACGAATTTCCCCGAACTTTTGGTACTGTGTGCAGGTATAACATTTTGAAAACGATCATGGACGACAATATTAAATTGCATTACGCACGACCAACGTCATACGCCCTCGAAGAAACACTATAGGTAATTATCATAATGTAGGTATACATTATAATATAGTATTGTACACGATGACCTGTGTCTTATCCTTATTATAATATTATGTTAGTATAATATATACCATTGAAGAATCGTTTCAAACCCTTATTATATAATATCAATTTCGTATTGGATCGAAAGGAATAGTGGTTACTGGTTACTAGCTAGTCAGGATAATGATAACGGGTTTATCAAAGACATTATAATAGTATTATAATATTTGCGACGATCAAATAAAAACCGCAGGTATGACATTATTATCTAAATAATAATAGTATATCACTATTAATATTTAATCCAATACAGGTACTAAGTTCGGCAACACAAACAGATTTGACAGAACTATTTTGCGATGAACCTCGCTGTTTGACGATTAATTAATATTAATCAAACGGTTTCAAACGCGAACAACGGAGACGATGGCGATCAAGCTTACACGCGGTGAGTCGAATATACTAATATATTATATGCGTAAGCTCTAATGATTTTATCAACACTTTAAAAAATATATAATAATGAACGTCAGATAGTTTTAATTTTATTTCGGAAAACCATGACAACAAAAATGCAACTACTAAATTATTATTACCTGTTTTAACATATTGTGATAGACATTAAATAATTTTTCATGATAAAATCAATATCATAAACATTGAAGTAATATTATTTTAAACCATTTTTTTTTTTTTTTTAATTGTCTTAGATAATTACTCTGATTCATATAAGTATACATACATAAAAGTATGAAACATAGTAATATACGGATCTCATAAAATCATATTATGTTATAATAAATTATTTTAAATATTATACATATAGATTCAATTTTAATAATAAAACGCAAATGCACTATCGTTTAAGATAAAAGCAACTGGCGAATTTTAGAGAGTAGAGATATGAAAAACATAAATATGTGTGACGTGAAATTGCAAACCAAGTGTACGAAAGTATATTAATTGGACACCCAATTAATGAAGCAATCAATATCACTATATGGGTGTGACATGGGTACATTGTAATATATTATAAGCAATATATGTTCGTTCAATGTAGATGCGAATACTGGTTTGTGAAATACAGTTCTGTAGTTCAGACTCTGTTCGGTTACAATTTAATGTTTATTATACACGATATTGTGGTTGTTGCGATATCAAATGTTATATTTCACGTTTAGAACATCGTATTGTCAGTGGAAGTTTCTTGTATAAATTTCTCATAATATTTAATATTATTATTACTCGAAATATAATGTACTGATGGATAATGGCGATGAAACAACGAATTATCTATGGATACAAATAATACAAAGTAGAAACGTTAATTTATTTCGTGGTGATTGTTATGATAGATAGAAAAAAATATTAGTATCAAAAATTAAAAGCAATGGTGTAAAAACACGTCGGCCAATATTAGGTTAATAATAATTTAATACAGTAAGTTCCCGTTACAACGAACTCCAAGGGACCGAATTTTTTTTTCGTTATAACGAAAATTTTGTTGTAACGAAATAGCTTTTGTATGTGGCTTTTCGGTAGGGGATCCTATAACTTTCGTTATAACGGGATTTTTCGTTGTATCGGTATTCGTTGTAACGGGAACTTACTGTATCTGTTTATTATGCTACTATAGATATATTATAGTAAAAAGTTGAATTAATAAGAAACGTAAAAACCCAGAATGCGGACTAAATGTTTATATTGGATTATTATTGTTTTCGTTATCGGCTAGTTTTTAAATGTAATAAACGTATAGATCGTCAATCTACATAATATAGCCTGCAGTTCCCATACGGTCAGTATACTTTCAACATCGATATCGACCATTTCAAAATTTAAAATTTAGTGTTGTAGTTTGAAACCTCTTGTATGAAGTATACACCGATCACTTCAGTGGATGTAGAGTTCGTTTTCTATATTAAATGTTAAGTATTCTATCAGACAATAGAGCCAGTTTCACTACTTACTTAAATTCAAGAAAAATACACGGTAGTTAATTCTTTTTTTTTAATTTAAATTAATTTTTTATTAATTTGAACTAGTTCATGTTAATTTTTGGTCATGCTTTTTTTTGCTTTTTTAAAAAAATAAATATACTTTTTTTTGCTTTTTTAAAACAATCGTGTGCTTTTTTAGTTGCTTATTATGTTTTAAAATCTAAGCCCTATTAATAAGTAATAACATATATATTAAAATACTGTGTTTTAATTGGGAGCACCATACTTTGATACGGACAGGGGCCACCTGGAAGATCCCGATTTCCCGATAGGCCTATCCCGGTGTTTCCGAATTGCAGACAAAGTGACAAAAACTATGTGAGTTGCGGACGAAACCTAAAATGGTAACATATGAATTGCGGACACAAAAAATATAAAATACTAATTGCGGACAAATGTCCAATTATTATTATTATAATAAATGTTGCAGCACCTATTCAAGTGAGTGTTGAAATCAGTAGAATATTATTATTAATAGGCTGTTTCAAAAAAAAATTTTGCCACAAAATTAAAACTTAATAATATAATATAATAACGTTAAATTATTTAACAAAATTTTAAAAATAACGATTGCTCTTTTGTAGAACTAAGAACACACATATTTTTAAGCTCACCTACCAATTTTTTGGTTGCTTGTACTAAGTCCTGAAAAGTGGCGAAGGGAAATATTTGTATCTGAAACTCAAGTGGTTTTTATTAAAAAAAGCTCTGTACGCAATTAATATGATGACAGCGAAACTGGTGCCCGCAATTCTTTTGTTATAATACTGACCTGAATAATTCGTCCTCAACTAGTATGTGTCCGCCTATCCACCCCTATAGTACCTATTATATATTATTATATAGGTGGTAGGGCAAACGTAAACAACAATTTTAATCTATTATGAACATGTCGTTATGATATTTTTTTTGAAAAAAGAAACAAATAAATTTTCAACGGCTAAATATGTTATAAACATATCTTGAAACTAAAAAACTAATCATAGTTTACTATTAAAACATTCGGATATATAAAAAAGAATTGTATACCAGATCGGTAATAGAAATTTTGAAAATAAAAATATCTCTTAATACATTATTTTGGGATTTAAATTCCTAATAAAATAATTTGTTAAAACTTTTAACTGTATCGTTGATTGCAAATTGCTTCACATTATTCTCTGTAAAATTAAAACGTTAACACTCCAAAACGTTTAAGTTTGCGTTTGACAGTGACGAAGACAACATAATAATTATTATACAAGCTTCGTATTTGCTTAGCAAAGTAAATATTTTGAACATTCTGGGTTTTTATTTAACTAAAAGCGTATACGCATGTCGTATACCCATGTTGTAAATACTAAATATTAATATATTTATTACATGTCGAGTAATGGTTTGAAATATTGAAGTGACATATAATAAATGTATATATATTATATATGATTAAACGTATTAATGTCTAACCCATATAACACAAAATTATTATGTTTTTATCTACAGCCTATAGTGATATTTTTGAACTTTTAGCTTTTACAATTTTTTTTAAATCTTAAATCTTCGAAATTTTATAACATTGCGTCGTAATACTCATCATTATTCATTATAAATAGTAACGATTACTTATCTAATAAGTTTTGCGGTTTATGTGCTGACTATATATTGGTATTCCTTCGATTTTTATGACCAAACTCTCAAAAGAAAAAACCGCAAAGTTTCTTATGCACTAATAGAGTTTTAGTAAATATCTCCAGACTAAAGCCATTCATTCAAAATTAAATAGATTTTTTTTTAAGACATTTATAAGTGCTAAACTTAAGCAGCTGCTAATTGAAAACTCAGAAAATATATGTTCCACAAAATCGATTTATATTGTAATAAATAGTTTTGGACATGAGTGTCGTTTTATATAATGTAACATTTTATCTACTATTTGTTATTTTATTTTAAAAATAAAATAAATAATTAGTTTTTTTATGTGGGTACCTATTTTTCAAAATTTTATTAATTTATCTAAAATTACAACAAAACATAGGTGTTTTGAATAATACCGTACTTCGTTGAACCTAATTTGTTCTTAGTTTAATACCGTATTATCTTTGATTCCAAAATTTATATGGAAAAGTTTAGATTTTATTAGGATAGTAAAATAATTTAAGACTTATTCGTAAAAAATATAACCATAGGCTTGTATACTTATTCCGTGTTTTTTCTTTTATACGTAATAACTAATAATAATGTATCAAACTCATAATAAATATTTAATTACAACAACTACATTATAAACATTATAATTTATAAGTATTTATTATATTATTAGTTAAAAGCAATCGATGGTAAATTTAAGATATTAAATACAAAAAGTAAAACAATAGGTATATACGGGGTACAATAGGTATTAGGTACGTATATATACCAAAATAAAGGATGAAAAAAATAATATTTTAAATAGTAATTTAATTTTAACAAGTAAAAAACACAGAAGAACAATAGGTTTATGAACGAATAATATAGAAATAATTAAATTCTATTCTTGTATTATAATTTTTATCTTGCAACAATTTATCCAGCCAGGTAATAACTATGAATATTATATTAAGTATTCACTGTTGAAATAACATCCTATAGAATTTTGATTATAAATAAATTCATTAATTTTATCGAGAACAATGTCAAATCATTTTAAATATTTGTAGACAAACAAATTCTACGACAGTTTTATCCAATTTTCTATGCTTGTTATAACAACAATTTACTTTATATCTCATAGTTTATAAAATCAAAAACCATTATATTTTGTGTTACTGTAAATTCTAGGACCAATTTTATTATAGTTACTATTTGTATAGCGAAATATATATTATTATGTATTAATACATAATTATGCTATTTCAAAAACCTAAGCTGTTTGTTTATTTTTTTTTATCTTTTAAGTTACAAGTACAGGAATGAAAACTTTACTAGCTATAATTAACACATTTTTTTCAATGGTGACTTATGTCTTAAGTACAATTTTCTTTAAGTATTTTACTATTGTTTTCTTGTATATCAGTTTAAATCAAACTAAACTTACTAAACACTTGTCATTTTTAAACTTATAAGTAATACACCATTATGATTATATTAATGACAATATTATCATAGTGTACTTATAATACATTAATTGGGCATTTATTTGTAGTGGAATATTATATTATAAACTATGAAATAGTAGTAGACAATTAATAATAACATTTGTTATTTGTATTAAAAAATTATGAGCTATTCTTGATAAATATTCATCAAATGATAATATCAAAATATATAATATATTTAATATTTATATATCAGGATATACGTTATCAAAAATAAGAATTTAAATTCTACATTTTCTAATCTCTTTTTATTTAATTATAAAAATTAATTATTGTATATTTGTACATTAAACAAACCATTCTTAAACCAGTATTCGTAACGAAAAGGTTTGATGCTTGATATAACTAAGGTATACTAAAAATTTGGCAGGTTGTAAACTTCGCTCAAGATTTTATCTATGTTAAGAAGATATAATGGAAACTGAGTTTGTAACACTTATAATCATATTTTTATATGAAATTTATAATTTAAATTTATGACGGATAACTTCAGTTAATTTTCTTTCCAAACACATTAGACGCTCGTTTTTCTTTAAATTATTATATTTTCCTAATATACGCAAAAGTTTCTTAATGTTTATAAATAGATCCACTCAAATTGGTTAATTCTATTTTTATAAATATTTCTTATTAAATAAAAAAAAATGGTATGTATTAAATATATAATTTACATACTTTGTTATACAAATTTAATATAACAATAAATATTAAAATATACTACATATAGGTATATGATTAATACAAAATTATAAATATTGATCTGCAATATTATTTTCATATTATAATGTTTTTAAAAATACTTTGCTTGTTTAAACTGTAAATGTCTTCTGTTCTTCGTCAAAATTTAAAATTTCCGATAATTTTTAAACCATCGTGATTTTAATTTTTATTAAATAATAAGTCTAGTTTGCATGAACGCTAGTATTAAGATACACGGTTTCCTGTTTCTTCACCGTTCTTATTGCACACAATAACGAGCGTACACTCATCACGTTCTTCGCGATAAAGACGAAAGTTTCTATTTCTGCGCGTAACAATGCGGATTGAAATATTCTACATTGATAATATTGATATTGCAGATATTGGATTTGGTTTCGGGCGCAGTTTACATTAGACCTTTTTAATCTCGATAATAATCTGAACGCTGTTTACAAAAAAAGAGGTCATTTGGGTGCAGTTTACGTATGCCCAACAAATCTGTACGACGACCAATTAACGTAGTTGTAAAATCGATAGATTTATCGTTCCGCTCAGAATCTAAAACAGCACGTCTTACCTACGTATGGCTCGTGTGAGAAGGCAATTTAAGGCGTTGCAACACAATACAGGGTGATTCATTTAATACTTATAGTTTCAAAAAACACTTGTTTTCAAAAATATTGTTTAATATAATATTATTTGGTTACAAAGATTAATTAATATTTTAACTACCAATTTAATATTAATTTTAAATTGAAAAATAAATAGTGTCTGACGATACAACTATACTCAAAAGTTAAATCACATTTGACAGTTGTTTTTTCTGGATGTCAATTGAAGGGAAGTAAAAAATGACATCGTAAAATTAACTATGTTTACACCCTTAAAACTTTGTTGATATGAACACAAAATATTCATTCTTGAATCATTTTATAGTAGTTAACATAAAAATTGAGGATCAATACAAATTATAAATATTCATAGTTATATTCTCCTCTCTACCATCCACTTCAAATTCCGTTTAACCCTATTTATTTAGGTTAGGCTGAATGTGATAATAGCAGTGTATATACGTTGGACCTGTATAGGATATTATTTACATATCGTTTTGTTGTGATGGGCTTGCACATTCTGTGTTTTTTCTAGGATTGAGTACTAAATTACCAACTTGATAGTTAATTATACTTATTAAGTAACACTAATCATAAAAATTTGATTTTATATGATACAAGAAAACTATTTTTTAACAATATAATTTTGGTTTATTTAGTTATTTAACTATTAAATATTAATTGATATATATATATATATTATAACTAATATTAAATATATCTGTGTGTAAGTGTTACTATTATTATTATTATTTTTTTTTTGCCTAAGTCCTTAGTTATCATACATTCATTATGTTATAAATTATAACAGAACATTCATAAAATAATAATGAATATAATAATAATAAATTAGATTTTTTTCTAATTAAAACTTTTTAATGCATTTTCAACAGTATTAAATTAAGTAGTATTTTCTTGACATAATTATAAATATACTTAATTAATTTTATGACCTAAAAATCTTGAATCATATTTGATGTTATTATAATTATATTATAACAGTAATAATCTTTTATTAGAGTTTAAACTCTAATATTTTATGTATGTTCATGTTCATAATAATATTAAATGGTAACAACTAAATTTATAAATAAAACAGTTTAACATTTTATAGTATATCGACTAGGTATATCGGATTCTGTTTTACATATTTTTATATGTAAATTCAATTTACATCTATACATATTTTTCATTTTACACAAAATAAACACCGATATCTAAACCAAATTTTAATCAAACGTCGGTAACTGAGTCATAGATTTAATAATATGCGAGAATGCGAGATAGTGTTGTTTTTTAACAACCATTAACCGAATAAGTCTCTAATAAATTGAAGATCAATGTAACGCGGCACAAGAAACAACTATTAAAACATTTTCATTAATTTTCTTATCAGCTTACTGTAACCATGATTCAATTGTATACTAGGTATTCCTATTTATAGTGATATTACAAAATATGACACAATAAATAATACAATTAAAATTAATTATTACCACTAATTACTGAAAAAAATAATTACTTAGGTATTATTAATTATTATTATTAATATGTTATTTTCATTATCTAAAATCTAAACAAACGTGCAATGTAGCGGTACAGATTGCGTTTACTATTTCCAATATTTTAATTGATCAATGGTTAATTTTAAATATATTAACTTGTTATGCGATTTTAAATGGTAATCATTGTCATTGTGTGTGTAATAAACTAGTAACCTCTCTCATATGACTCATGTGATAGTTTTATAGTATCATACTCATACAATATAATTATTGTTTTGATAATATTATATTATTCAGAACTATGGACTGAATTTAATTTCTGGTTAAAATGAATTGAAAATTTAAGTTTTCTTAATTTGTAATATGTTATAATAACAAAACTCAAATTAAACATTTTTGGTCCTTTAAAGACACTATAATATACAACATAATTATCCAAAACTCACAAAACCTAACAAGCTGTTAAGATATGATATTAGCCATTAGGTATAATAATCATTGTATATTTTACATAATACTTTTATCTTGTCTTGTGATCTTCTCTAGCTGTAATGACTGTTGCTATTTATAGTTTCATTGATGAAAAGTTTATTTGTCGAGTTTGATTTGCCAATACCATTTAGTTTAATTAAATAATTATGATACAAATTTGATTTATGTAGTTATACGATTTTATTTCAGTCTGAATAATAATTACAGGTAGGTAATAATAACAATTATTTACAATAACTACTGGTAGAGAATTTAGGAACAACGACGTATATCACATTTATTTAAAATTACATTACCGTTTAGAAACGTATAATTATTCATTATTATTTAGTCATAAATCTTATTTTTAACTTTCAGGATTATTCATTCCAACCGTTTTTCTTATATTTTAATTTTGGATTTGAAGTTCATATATATACATATGTTAAAGAAGACGTATATCCTTTAATTATTAATTATTGTTAAAGCCTGTCGTTTTCATCTTTGCGAAGCATAGTATAAGAAAATTAGTCCAATTACAATATTAAAAGAGGCGTACAATGATTTAAATTTACAATCTAGATGTTGGTTTAAACTTTAAGCCATTGTTTAGCTTGCCTTATTTACCATCACTTCTGGTTTCTGATGAATTTTTTAAAACAATAGCAACTTGTCCGGATGAAAAACCATTTTCATCTTTTGCTGATAACATATAAGATAAATGAAGAACTTATTGATAACTGAATAACTTCGTATTATTAAAAAAAATAATAATAATAAATCGAATTACTTATATAATTTTTTATAAATGGATCAAAAAACGTATATCGAATAACATGGTTTTTTAATATCAATTAATATGTAATTGTCAGAATATATCATTCAAGTGTATGCAATTTTCAGCTATCTATAATAAGTCAAAATTATCTTTTAAACAATAAATTGTAGGTAGATAAAATACGTGGGGTACTTGGAGTATTTAAATTTTAAAAATTATTATTATGAATGGTAAGTGCGCGATTTTTAATGATGCTCGTAAAATTAACACGTGGGATTGATATCAATTATAATATAAGTAGAATGAATGGGTGTTCTATTTAATCGGTTCTCCAAATTTTTCTCTATTAGGTAATAAGTTCTGTGAATTACAGGTAAAAATTGTATTCGATATACTTACAGATGATTTAGAGAGTTAAAATTTCGTATACAACGTTTACAACATTTTTACTGTGAATGAGTATATCTTGTGATGAATTACTTTTAATATTTTAAAATATACTAATAAAGATAATAAAACACGTCAAATTATTGTAATAATAAAATACATCTATTGGGGGTTGATTTTCCGTTTTTATAATTTCCTATTGAACAAAAACTCAAGGATCGTACCAGTATATTGTAGTTTTACTACAATTACACGTTGTTCAACATTGACACATTAGGTAATTTTCTATTTATAGCCAAAACTTTTAACATATTTTAGGTTCTTATAATACTCAACACTAAAAAGTTAAAATTAATAAAAAATAAATAAATCATAACCTCATAACCATATAATAACCCCAAAAATAAGTCTTGAAAATGTAAGTGCGTAGTGGTATAGTATTAGCCAAAGACCTTCACCCACATGGCCGATGGGTTAGTATTATTGTGATAATAATCGTAATAAAAATATTAATAATAATTCACCACGCAATTAAATAGTTTAATTAATGAATAATAATATATAAACATTATGTAGTGTTTTTTCTGCACTTTTAGACTTAGTTCGTAGAACTAAAGTCCATATTACGTTATACACGCCAATATGGTAATATTTTCGCAAATATAATAATAATAATAATTATTATTATTATTATTATTACATTATGGTCACCGTTAAACTGATGCTGCGCTATTTTTTTTTTTTTTTGACGCAAACGTGTACAATGTGCATAATATAATATAATATAATATCATCTAATTAGTATTTGATCGTAGGTATATAACAATAATAATTAAAATAATGTAGTTCGAAGTGAAACTGTTCAAATATAACTACTATAGAAAATCATCTAGATACTACAACAATATTAGATTGTAATGAATATAAACTTTTCATAGCATGTGAGTTATATGACCAGCATGGCAATAGTTATGATTGATAAAGTCGGTACTACTTATAAAAGCTATCCAACGATACTATTATACTATTGTTATCATCAATTCAAAAATTCTTCTGTCCAAATGTTTGCAGTATTATCTCCTATGCATAAGTCCTGACTATCGTTATTTAGGTATTAATAATCGTCATATTATTATAATTTATAAAAGCTAGTGATTTATTAAATACTATATAAATTTTATTGTAGATACTGGCCATAAACTGTTAATAATATATATATTTTATTTATCTATTTTAAATTTTAATGGTTCACTTCTCTTTTTTATTATTCACACTTCTTGATTTGAGTATAGGTAGCTGTTTCTGCAAGTCGATAATTATTTATAAACATCACGTCAAATTAGGACTATAGGTAAACGTTAACTCATCGTTATGTTTATTATAACATATTTTGTCCTGAGAAATACGGTTTCAAATTCGGACAATCTATAAATCTATAACCTTCACTTCCCCGCATGATTTTAAGTGGGAATTGAAAACGATGGATCAAATTAAGTCAAAACGTACAATATTGTATATAAATAATATAATTATAAAAATAAACTTAATAATTTAGGATTATACATTTAATTAAACTTAAAATTACTTTAAATCATTAACTTAAAAATAATATATGCAATAACTTTAATGGGCAATAAGAGAACATTTGAATAGTCTATAGGTTAGTGTGAATTGTTAATTTTGTTGAGGTGAACTCAGACGTCTAAACAGACTATCGATTTGATCTTGTACGTCTTTTGGCAAATCTTCATCCACCTGTTCATTCAAAAAATTTGCCACTTCTTTGGCCTGCAAATGTGAAAAATATAATATAGTTAAACATATAAACTAATGAAACAAGCTTAATTAATAAAATGTGAACAATGACTTACCTCTTCCGTCCAAAAATCTATGGGAACAGAAAATAGTCCGTCAAAGTCTATGTTTAGTCCATGGACGTCGAACGATTCACGGGTAGGCACATAACCGATGGGTGTTGGTTGTGCTGTGAGTGGTTCGTTGTCTATTCGTCGCAAAATCCAATCCAAAACGCGACAGTTTTCACCGTATCCTGGCCACATATATTTTCCCTGTTCAGACACACGTTAATTCATTATTAGTGTGAATAAATTAACAATAATGAACGTTGAGTGAAAATAGTTATGCAAATTTCAACACATAACTTATCATACATGGGTAAACGGTAGATTTTAAGTTAAGTTCCAGGAAAAAGATTTCTATAATATAATATGTAGGATATTGACGTTTTTGTCAAACAAAATTGTGTATTTATATTATATATTTATTAATATTTATATCAGTTTTTTTTTCAAAATTTAAATATCATAAAAGTTTTTGAAATTTTTTCAAGGACTATTAATTAATTTACGAAACTATATTGTTTATCTATTACCTATATTAAAAGACACAGTTTTTGTTTTATTTATGGTCAAAATCGAAAATATAAGTCTGATTGACTTAACCCCTGGAGAGTTCCATCGCTGGATGGCTTCCTTCATCATAAGCTTCTGGTGTTATTTTATGGTATATGTATGTCATTTATGTTTATATACAGCCATCGTTTTTATTTATTATGTATAATTAATTACAGATTGTAAATTGTCATGATATAAATAAAAAAGTCTGGTTCACCAAAATCAAAATGATAAATTACGTTGGTCATAAACCACGAATACGGGCCTGCAGGTATTTGAGCAATGCACTCACTTGGTCATCTTTTCGGAACCAATTGACGTGGAATACTTTGGGCACTTTGACGTTGGGTGTTTCCATTGACAGCCAGTGCTGCAGGTAGTGTCCAAAGTTATATCCGAAAAATGGCCGCATGGCAAATGGGTCATGCATGATTTCTTTGCCCTTGTGCTCGGCAGCTGCAGTGGCTTCAGACTTCATGGAAGCACCAACGTACACCCCATGTTTCCAGTCAAATGCCTCGTATACCAGAGGCACACCAGATGGACGTCTACCACCGAACAAGATGGCGTCAATTGGTACACCATCTGGAGATTGCCAATCAGCGTCGATAATCGGACACTGTTCGGCTGGTGTGCAAAACCTACAAAATATATAGTACGAGTCCTTTGTAATAAAGAAATTTATTAAGGTGACTATTAACTAGTACCTAGAGTTGTTTCTAAAGTAAAAAGACAATTTTATTTTTGCATAGTTATTTTCTTGTAATAAAGTAATTTAGTTACATAAGAATTTTAAGAACACAAATTTTTTATACTTATAATTTAAAATCTTTTTTAAAGATAGATTTCTATATTCAAAATCTTAAAATTCAAAAATTAATTTAATATTTTATTCTTTAATAATATTATAGCCTTTAGGTATAAAATGATTAAAAAAACAAAACTAAACCAATGTATATTTTTATTCATTCAGTAGTTTATTGAAATAGACAAACCAAATTTTGTCTTGCGATTTAGTAGATTAAATGTTAAATACAATACTTATAGTTTATATTAAATTTGAAAAAAATGAAAGTTGTCAAATAAATATAATAGTGACCCATTTCGGTTGTAATTAAATAAATTAACTTTTTAAAGTTGGGTTAAACAAATATTTTTTTTTATATAACAAGTAAATGTATAAATTCGAAAATCGGGATATTGTAGATATCGAAAATTATGAAAGTTGTAGATATTATCTAAAATACTAGAAAATTTGAATTTTACCCAAAACCAGTAATTTTTTTTTATTTAAAATCATTTTCGGTCGTATTCGAGTTTTGTTAATTTTACTTCAATACAAACACTCACCTCGAATTTGGGTGCGCTGCCGGTGTGCTGCTGCCAGGTGTCCATGGATTACCTTGCCAGTCTGTGATGGTAACTCCAGGCTCCAGTTTATCCATTCCTTCCCAGTATACACCACCATCGCTGGTTTGTGCTACATTGGTAAATATAGTATTCTCAAACACGGTATCCATAGCTACAGGGTTTGTGGTCCTAGACGTGCCAGGCGCCACACCAAAGAACCCAAATTCTGGGTTAATGGCCCTCAGCTGTCCATTCCGGTCAAACCGCATCCATACGATGTCATCACCCACACACTCCACCTTGTAACCTGGAAGTGTGGGTCGCATCATTGCCATGTTGGTCTTGCCACAGGCACTAGGAAACGCAGCTACTACGTACCGTTTCCGACCCTTCGGATTAGTCACGCCCAAGATCTGTAGTGTAAGATAATACATTTATCATAAATTTCAATTGTAATAACGTTCCGACAAGTCCCAAGGGAGGTGAAAACGAATCGAAAATAAGCTCCTGCAAATTAGAATACGTGAATTGTGACGGTCGTATTATTTTTTTATCGTACCATCGTCGAAGAATCGTGTCTCTTATATCATTAAATATCATATAATAAATTTTATATTATTATTATTACTAAATACTAACCAGCATGTGTTCTGCAAGCCAACCCTCGCGATGAGCTATTGACGAACCAATTCTTAAAGCGAAACACTTCTTACCCAAGAGTGAGTTGCCGCCGTATCCACTTCCATAACTAATGATTTCGTCCATCTCGGGCCTGTAAATTATCATTAATACACATTAACTTCATCTAATGCATATTATACCAACCTACAACCTAACTATGTAAAAATGTTTAGACCCTTATGATAATCGAACGTAAGTCTTATCATTTATGTTATTTATAATTTCTTATTTTTAAAATGTTCGGGAAAATATAAATCAAATGACCCCTGTTGATACTGTAATGGTCTCTGTATTGTATATAAATTACTATGTACACATTATATGCATAATAATATCACAAAATATCTAAGAATTGTAAACTAATATGAATACTAATATCAAAATAAATAGATTGAATTCTTCTGATACCATTTAAAATTTACTTAGTCTCGTTAAACCGTTGATATAATAGGCTGTAAATGGAAAATTATTTAAAAGACATTTTAAAGTATGAGTGAGTAGTTTTTCTCTTATCAAGATTATATAAGAATGTATTTTCTGTATTTTATTATTTAGCACAAAGTGTTTATTGTCATAATTTTTATATTAATTAAATAAATATTTCTACTTCACTCATATAATGATATTTATTCATTGAAGAAACTAAGAATTGCAACAATGTTATATATAGAGTATAATATTTCAAAGGTATGAGTGTATGGTAACTAAACAATATGAGATTTTATTAAATTAGTATTATATTATAATGGGTATACTGACTTATGCAGGATGATGGTACGATCGGGATCACAGGGCCAGTGTGGATGTTGGACTGGACCATCGGCAGGATGGCCGACTGAATGTAAGGCCTTAACGAAGTAACCCACACCGTTGCCACTATCGTCGGGAGAGTCAAGTTTTTCCAGCACCTTGGTGCCGATCCTGGTCATGATGCGCATCGAACACACGACATACGCTGAGTCTGTGAGTTGGACTCCAAGTTTTGAGTACGGTGAGTCCAGAGGTCCCATGCTGAATGGTATAACGTACATAGTCCTACCCTCCATACATCCTGGGAACCGTTCGGCAACAGCCCTGTCCGCATCCTCTAAACTCATCCAGTTTCCCAGCATCCCCTTGGTCGAACCCCTTGGCACATTAACTGCATCCCTCTTGTTCTTAGTACATATGAACGTCCGGCTCTCCACCCTAGCAACGTCCCTGGGACTGCTTCTGGCCAAAAAGCTGCAAAAAAAAATTATTATTGGTTAGATTGCAGTTAAGAACCTTTATATAATATGCTTGTGGTATAATAAGTAGTTAAGAAATTAACTTTTTTCGTTGTTTCAACAAAATTTCAACATAAAGTCATATTTTGTTTTTTTACATAAAATATCTATTTTTTCCAATTTTTTTAAACTTCTATATTTATTTTCTTTTTTTTCCGCGATGATATCGGTGTTACAATATTGGTGTCTTATTATCGTCTCAGATTCGCAAAACGTTAAATATGTTTTTAATTTTACATGCTAAAACAAAATTATCATGAGTTCACTTTGTTACACTTATGCGGGTTAAAAACTGAAATATATTGCCATACTAGATGAATAACTAGATAAATCGTAAAAAACTGATTTTTTTTAAAAATGCGTTGATAACTACTATAATAATACCTAATTAAATAATTAATCATTATTATTATTTGATTCAAATACGTTGTTTCTATCGCGCGCGCGAGGTGAAATGTCAGCAAGTATTCTTTGGCGTGTAATTATTTAAAATGTGTCTTATTTTTTTAGATTACATTTTTTAACTCATTGTTAAGTCAACAATATATTACTACTATAACACACCAACCATGATAGCTAGCGTAACCTACATTATTCTGCTATCTAACTTGAATAATTAATAATCAACTTTATAATATAGTTAAATTATTTTATTGATTAATTGTATAATGCGATTTTGATAAATACGACAATGTTATCATCTTTTTTACGACTCTGCGACAATAATTGTTTAAGGACATCGACTGAGATTGATAGATTATAGACAAATAATACTAAAAATTATAATTATTTACGAAATAATACATTAAATTAATAAAACGATAATCATTTTTGTATATAGAAAACGTTAAAAGTGAAAAGAACAATATTTTAAATGTTAAGAATTGTTTAATCGTGATAATATACAATAATATTAAATTGGTTTGTTAGTGAACGAGGTAATTTTTCTTTAGCTTTTCAAATTCTATTAAATAGTTTTAGTATTTTGAGACAGGTTTCACTAAACGTTCTGAAACTTAGAATTTCGTCCGGTTAGTGTTATTTAATTGTATCCGAAAATCGTTTAAAAATCAGTTGTGCGGTCACTGTCAAAACTATTTGACTTTACACGGGACTTAGCTTATTCATTTCATAGTGCATTCTCAACAAAACGTCTGAAAGCATCTATTCGCAAAACTGGATTTCTGTTGGAAATATTTTATTTTCACGATGCTAAATATTGGACTTTTTATGTCACTGAATAAAATCGAAATCTAGTCCGAAACGAAAATACACTCGGCCTCTGTCGTTCAATTTTATATGAATTTTATAATATTATATATTTTATGTTTTATTTTTTGTTTCGATATGATATAATATAAAACGTGAAGTGTAGTTTCACATTTATGTTTCAGTTAAATCGTATATTTTTTCCCACCAACACAAAATATGCATCGCATTCAAACAGAAAAACAAAGTAAGTAAAGTAAGTACATAAAACCAATATCAGTGTTTTTTTCATCTACACACATTTTATTATATTATTACGTTACACGAAATTAGTTTTAGAAATTTATTTGTACATCGACATCGTAAAATAACAACTTTCGATGTAATAAATACAAAATTGTGATGATGCTATATTATTATTCAACGTGCGTATTTATTTCACAAGCTAATATAGAAATAATATTATTTAACCACCCGATATGCAGATAGTAATTAAAATGTGTAAATTAAAAAAAATTGAGATATTAAAAAAAGAAAAAACAATCTTTTAATTTAAACACATAAAGTTGGCGTCATTTAGTCTGAAATAATATTATAATTCAATACAAATTAATGACGTTTTCGGTTATTTGAAAAAATTATCGTATAGCTATTAGGTACTACACGTGTTGACGTGTGCGTTTCGTATAAGCGAGAAAAATGAATTCCCCATACGTCGAACGCGTGTAGTTATTGATTATTACTGTTCATAAGCACAGTGTACGTCTATAATATAATTCTTTGATTTATTTAACCGTTTTCCTAATTTTTCTTCCTAAACATGGATTGCCGTTTTAATGATAAAAAATATAGAATACATTTTTTGAGAGAGAGTTTATAACTAAACGAAAATTTTCAAAACATTTATAAACGAATTCCTGTGATCCGGATATTATGTACAAATGAAACTAATCGAAATTCCAATTTACTATGCTGTGACGGTAGTGCGAAAAAAAAATACCGTACGATATTGAAAATGCGTAAAATAAAACGCCAGCGGAAGTATAATATTACTATAATAGTTATTAAATATACTTACTATGGTAGATAAAAATTAAGCTACTGTTCGTATACTAGTTTTATATCGATATCAGTTAGACGAAGATTGAGATTAATGTAAATCATAAATTTATGATTATAATATATAACCATGATTGTTTAGTGATGTCTAAGATAATTTGCCCGTATATTCTCAAATTAGTTAAATAAGTTTCTATTGAGTAAATTAATGGTAAAAATACTATAAGTCTAACACTTCTAATTGTACAGTTTTTTTCGCGTATTTGATTTTTATACACTCGAAACCATTAAACATGAAATTTTAATACGAGTACATAAAGGCGTTATATCTAAATACAGAGAGAATTTAAAAAAAAAAATGATTACTTGAAGTAAACATAAAACACTTTTAAGTATAATAATTCTAATGATATTGTTTAAAAAAAAAAAATTAAAAACCAATATTGGATTTGTTTTGTGTGAAAAAAATTCAGTGCCTTGCGATAATTATAACATATCATCCAGATTTGTGACATATTTATATTAGTCCATCATCTATATTTAATTACAATTGAAAACAAAAATTAAACACTAGTAACAAAAAAAAATTAAAATTTAGAACAGATGTACTGTACAATTTGGCACCTAAACCCATGGATCGCGACCAGTCAGTATGCATTTAATATTATTATTATTAATGCATAATGATAAAACCATAAATATAGTCCGTCAAAAACTATAAAAATATGGTAATGTGTCGTCACCTTAATATATCAGACTTACCAGTTTTTGTATTTGGGTAGCGGAACGATGGTGTGGTTTTCCAATAGACGTTCAATGAGCATCGCGTTTTCGGCATCAGATCCATCACAAACGTGCAAGTTCGACGGCCTGCACAGCCGCACGCTTTCCTCAATGAAATCCTTTAACTATATAATCATAATATTTTGGAAAAAAATTTAAAAAATATAACATTTTAAACAACACATACTTAATGGCTTCTATATAAATTAAAAAATATACCTACAAATAATATTATAGAGTAAAGTTTGTTTGATTTCTATCATTCCACCGAATATTATAAGACAGGAAAGGTGTTGAAATTACTATTTTACATTAGTTTTCTTATTTTTTTCAAATTTAATTTTTTTTGTTTAGATTTAAATAAGAATATTAAGTGCGCAAATATAACATTTCCTAAGAAAATAAAACATAATTATTTCTAATTATTTATTTTAAAAATGTTTAAACTAATGAAGACATTTAGATTTATTGTTATTATTAAAAATTAAATAATGTATTTTGAATTTATTATGTTTTACAAAATAAAAGTTTTAATTAGGTGTATATAATACAATGTGTCAATGTCCGGATCTGTTATTTATATATTAATATATTGACTTTAATCATGCTTTATAACTATACATTCATGTCTAATAAAGAATGGTACATTATAATATGATATATTAATATAACTATTAAAATTTATAATAGTGAATAACAAATTATAATAATATTTAGTATGATCCATCCAAACTGTATACTATGTCGATGACAAAAACAAAAAACATATGTCCATGAATCAATGAATTTATTAATAATATTAAAAAAAATACGTACCTAACTATGCTAATAATGTAATCATTGCTTATAAAAGTACTAAATTAGCTAATATGTAATTGTGTATTATAGTTTTTAATCAAACCAGTTAAAATTATAAAAAAAAGCATCAATACAAATATTTAAAAAAAATTTTAATTTTAAACAGTAATTTACAACTGGGTGTATATGATACACAATTATTAGCTTCTTGCTAATCAAATGATACATAATAATGTAGATTAATTACACAATCACGTCATAATTTTTTATTTATACGATCGAGGTTAATATTTTCTAATTTGTTTCTCAGATATTTAAATTGAATAGATTATTACAATATTACCGTTTTGTAGAATTTCAGAAAGGAATAACCTAATCTAACGGAAATCGTACAACTGACAATTACTTATTATTATTTAATACCAAGCCCAACACCAGAAGGACAGAAAGCATACGAGGGATATGCTTTATAATATATAGTTATTACTATTGTTCGTACCTTATTGGGCAGTAACGATACAACGCTCAACTTCCTGACCGGTTGCGATCCGGAAGCCCACTGTAAATGTACCTTCGGCCCGCAGTTCGAAACGTCCCTGCGAAAAAAACACAATATGAATAATTTAATGATTATATTATAATTTCACGGGGTCATTAAATATTATCGTTAACATTTTCTCGAAAAGGTCGACGACAATGTTGTAATATAATAGAATATTGTGTGCTTACTCTCCGATGCTGTCGAAATCCGGCATTTTTTTTTTTTTTTGTGATAAAAAGCGGTGACAATATATGAAAATAACGTCAAAAAACTAAATGACCACGGATTCAAATCAGATGACGACTTCAGGTATCATTGGGATTCGACGTGTAAGTAGAATATTAGCATATTATGATAGAACTAATCGGTGGCTATGTGCTGCCGACGATGGACTAAATATCAAACCGTCGGACGATCCGTTTTTAAGTGTACGCGGAGCGTAATCTGTTTACATGGCGTTATCGTATTTCTACCCCTCCTCTATGTTCAACACGTGACCAGTCAGACTCCCACCAAACAATATGTCGCATACGATCTACTCGCGCGTGCCCTATAACAATATACCTATACGTACGCAACGTGCCTGTTATTAGATCGTCATATTATGATAATAGTATAATTCTGTCGTAGTAAAGTACTAGTTAATAGATGTATACATAGTTCACTCTTTAGACGAAGATTCTATTGTTTTTTTCAATTTAATCACATGTCACTACAGGTAATGTGTAACAGGTACTATAATATAATGTTATCAAGGAAATTTGCAAGATAAATACAATTATAAAGACATTAAACATGCTATTGCCTTTATCAATTTAAAAATTTAAATGTTTATTACTCAGATCTATATAGAAAAACATTTTTATTGCTAAAATATTACAACGTATACCTACTAAGGTCTAGGAAAAAGAAAATAGGTACAATGCACATTTTTAAAAAGTTTTACATCAACGTAAGAATTAAGTAGGTACTGTGCACTTATAATATGTTTGGGGTTTATCATTTTTGTCAACAATAAACAACCAATATTGAACTTATTATTTAAACATTTTGAAACAGCTTACATAAAATGACAATTTTTAGTTTACCAAACAAATCTTACGTTAAGGTAACTAAAAATAAAATAAATTTCCACTCATCATAATAAATTCGTTATACGTAATTTTCGTAAATCTTACTCATTAATGAGTCTGTAAGATGGCTATGTCCATGCGAGTATTCCATTTCAAAAATTGAAGCGCACTGCTTTATTTTTTTTTCTAACTCGTTAACTAATAGACTTATAAAACAAAATTGAAGAATGTGATGTTTATTTTGTTTTTTTGTAAATTACTATTATTTTATTTTTACCAAATCGTGAATAAATCATGAAATTATTTACAATGACCGGCAATTAGTTGCTAAATAAAGCTCAGCTAATCATATTCAAACATTTAATTTCAATATTTAAATGATATATAAATATAACAATACTATGTATACTATTTTATATATAATATTATACTATATACATATAAAAAATTTAAATATAAACAAAATGTTTATAAACTATTGTTTTAATATCATTATCAATTCAATTTCAGACGATTTGACGAATTAAAATATTATTTAAATGATATGATGTTAAATTAAAATAGTTATGAAAAGATAAATGAAGTAATAAAACACAAAAACAACTTGTAAATTGTATCATAATAAGGTTCTATCTACGTTACTAGGTCATAAAATGCAACTGTTTTTTTTTTTCATTATTTTGTATGGTCAGTATTCAGTAATACAAATCGACTATTGTATTTTCTTTAATTTTGGTTTTAAACTTTTTTCATTTTCAATCTAATGATTAACAGCCCCCCTCTTTTAAACATTGGTGTGATTACATGTAACATGAAGATGTAGAAACTTTGGATATGTTTATATTCATAAACTAAGTGTATGCTTGTATGATAAAATAAATATTATAATATGATGTGTGTGAACAAAAATTTAGTTTTTAGAAAAATAATACAAGCATTTTTCCAAATATTAATAAACTAAGATGATTTATATATAAACTATTATACAACTATTATACCAAACTTCCACCAGTATCAACAGCGACAAAACCAGAGGCAATAAAAAAAGTTTTTTACGTATAAATAATACTTTTTTTGTAATAAAATAATTTACAAAAATATACTTCTAAATATACAAATTAAATTTAAATTTACAAACATATTAAGTTAAGTCAATAATTTAAGATATTTAAAATATTCCATACATATAGAACTAAATAATAATTATTACTTAAAATGTGAAAATATATTATGTTATTACGACCTATGATGGGGAAAAATCCTTAAATTTATTAGTATACATCTTCTAATTTATAAATTAATACCACATTATATCAGGCACGTACACAAAATACAATTTGGGGCGGCTTACAAATTTAGCAATACAAATTAAAAAAATATTTTACAGTAATAGGTGTATAATTTGACTTAATTATATTAAAATAAATTATTTTTTTGGGGGGTGAACCCCAACCCCCTCCCCCTCCGATCTGTATACGTACCAGCTACATACCATTAAAACTCTTATATTGATTTCTCCAGATAACCAAAAACATATATTTAATAAAGTAACTTGAAAATATTAAAATAATAATAATTTAAAATAAATTGTTATTTTTAACATAATAGATTATTTTATTTAAACTTTAAGTCTAGAGCGTACCAACTTACTTTTAGAAGAAGACAATTTAAAAACAACACTTAGTTTGAAGAATTCTCTTGATCCCTTTACGACGTGCCCTCCTACTAATTTACCCCTGAAAATATTGATCAGCATTCGATGTTGTGGTTTGTAAAAAAAGCTTTTTTAATGTATTAACATATTATATATATATATATATTTTTTTTTGGCTGGGTACATTATTTTTCTAACTGATACAGTTGTTATGGCCACCAAATAATAACAAAGATGAAATAAATATTATAACAACATTACCTATAATGTTATAATTACGTTGCTATACCAACTTCGTTGATATATTTTTTTTAATAATAATATTAAAAACGTTACGCTTTTGTCTTATATTTGACCGGACTTAACACAATAAATAATTAATTAGGTAGGTATAGTAAATTATTTCTGTCATAGTATAATATATTTTAATAATAAAATATTATTATTATACTGTTACACAGATAAAACGCAAGTGAAGTTCGGAATATATCATTTATTATGCAACACAATTACGTTGTATTAAATTATGTTAGTGAGAAATTTAATTTGTCGGTCGGCTCGTTTGTAGTGATAACAGGTTAAAAACAATATATACAATATCTCTTGCGGTATCCCTCATTAATATGCTATTTCATGGCCAAGGCCGTGACTCCTGTAGCGGGCGTATGTAATTTCAACCCCATATTCGACACAAAACCAATGCAAAATTACGTTCACATTTTTTCGGGAATGTTTATTATTATAACGCATTATTTTATAGAAAGAGTTAAATTCAAAAATATGTGATACATAATATGTCTTAAATAAATTAAAAATAGTACTCTAAAGAAATACATGTTAATTTTTAAAAATCCGAAAAAAATAAATAGATAGTTATTTTATGAGAATATTATTATGTTAGTATGTGAGATCTATGACTTCTATAGGTTTCCTATAATTTTGCATGACGAAAAATACAATAATTATGACGTAAGAGTTATAACTATAAAATCAAGGTATTGCTGTCTCTCAGGTATAAATTACTACATATTATGACTAGTTTCCGTTCTGAGAATAGGTTTCATTGATAAAAAAAATTCGATATGCACAGTACTTTGTGGCGCAAAAACGAAAATTTTGATATGCGACGGTGCGCAAACTCATCATACGTGACTATATCATTGCAATACACACTGTGTAAACTGACGCACGGCTAAGATAACCAAGATCAACACGGTGTGACTTATCTACCTGAGCGCTAAATAAAAATAGTCATCCGGACGAAAAAACTCGCTCGAACACACTCGGAGTACACACGCATCTTCCTGGCTATAAAAATGTCAAAGTTATCGTTAATTTGTAAATAAATAATAATTGTTTATCTTGTGCGCTGTCGTTATTGTCGTAATTATCTAGCGTGGATATTTTTATCACTATTCACTGAACATAATATAGTCACACTCGCACACATCATTGTCTCTGAAATTTACGACGACTATGGCACAAACGAAAAGTGTTAATAACATACTACATTCATTAACAAAAAAACTAGAAAATGCGGATGTATATATAAGAACAATACTTATCGGCTACTATAATTTCTAACTCATACTAGCCGTTTTGCATATTATATCAGTGTGTTTTACTTTCTGGACGAATCGTCTTTTTAATAATACCTACATCTAGTACCTAATATTAGTCAACGACGATAATACGGTAGGTATACTCGATAAGTAAAGAACAACGTGTCGTTGTTCGATTTAGTAGCGCGTATATTATAACGTACAAGACCACCGGTCGTTTTTAATTTTGACGCTTTGACTTTAGTAAATGGTGTAAGTAAGCAAAACCAAAAACTAAAGACTTTTGATCGATTACATTTACATACACGCGACCCCGTTATGACGTAGTAAGTACATAATATTATGTCGAAATCCGCAAACTTCAATCGCGAATAACAATATCGAAATGCCTGACCGCGATAAGACGTGTAAATCCTGCACTTCTACCGATGATGCGTTCACTGCATCAATAGATACGACACGAGTAAACGACATGATATTGCGTTTATGAATCCTAACAATACATTTTATTATGTGTATAGACAGGGCCGGATTAACTATTAATACATAGGTATAGCAGAGCTTTTTCATGCTTTTTATTTTCATCAAAGAGTTTAGATAACAATTGAATACATTTTTATTTCATGTATAAATATTAGGTATACTATATTATATTTATATAGGCTAATATAATAAATATACAGTAAATATTAAGCTTATAAAGTTATGACCGATTTTGAAAATAGTCTTTTTAAGAAACAGTATTAATAATCCTGATCCTAGACCGTGTTTTTCAATCATAATATCATGTAATATACCGAAAAATAATATTAAATCATTTAAAAACTGTATACTCATCATTCACAACTTACTAATGTAGTCTAAAAACGTATACGTATTTTCATAGATAATTGAACTTAGATTTCTATCAAACAATAATAATAATTATTATTATTATTATTATTATTATTCAGTAATAAATTTATAGATATCGTAGTATAATATTACAATACTTATTTAATGTTTTAAATTTATTTTTTATTACTATATTACATGCATTTAAACTTAAAACGATAATTATACATAACATATACAATATACATACATATTATTATACCTTAATTGATTATGTCATAGGATCCCTAAATAAATAAATCTGTAAACTATGATGAAACTTTAACTCGGAATTCGGTGAATCGAGTTCACTGTACTTATAAAAGTATAATTTATGTATATTTCTCTTTTCAATTTGAATAAACTAAACGATATTTTCCTTATCAATAAATCTACTGACGTCGTGTAGGAAGTTAAGTATATTTTAAAATTATAGGTATATTACATCATTAGTTTTCGACAGACATTAATTAGAAACACGTACAAGTATATCGTTCGTGTCATTATGACTAGGTATGGTCTCAATGTAGTTAGACACATTAATTAACTTTTCGTCTCGTACGATGACGAAATAAGATGGATTTAAATAATTTTATCATACACGATTTTTTAGCTCATTTACTGCAAGCATGACGACGTGACAATAACAGATAATTGTATAATAGTCGTGTAGGTACCTATTTATTTTAGAGTATTAAAAGATCAACCGTCCAAAATAGTGACGACATGAAAATAAAACCGCGAACCCTAAATGCGATTTAATACGGTATATCCTATTATAATATTACATAGATAGGTATTTAATATTATATGGTATATGATGATAAAAGCGTATCTATTTGTATGTGTTATGCTAATAAATAATAAGTTATCGTGTACAACAACGTGGTTTTCGGATGATAAGGGCTAATCATAAAAACTAACGAAATTAATTTATCGAACGATCCGTAATTAATAACTACTTTACGGTATAGTCATGTAATTTACTAATAATACTTACTTATTATTATAATAACGGCTGAATGTTTTATAATAACGAGAGTCACTGTGTCACAATATTATACGCATACCGGAGGCCCGACGCGGGGAAACGCGGATAAATATTGAACATTCTCTACGTCGATTAAAACATTTTTGATATATTTTGTCACAGATATCAATTATAAATTGTAACTTCGGGATATTTCGCGAGAGGACTACCCTAACACAACCCAATGATGTAAAAATCAGTTAAATGTATACCGTGAATAATCACTATAATATTATTATTACGTACTTACTACTTACAATACTATAAATACTCGTCCAGTTACTTATAATCAGGGTTGAATAAAATAGTTTTTCTTAAAATAAACAAAACAAATGTTTTATTTGATTAACACCATGTTTTTCTTGTAAACTGTGAATTACGGTGATATATTTTAAACTTGTTTTAAAAACTAAAAACAATACTTTTTTGAGATATTATAAATTAAAAAAAAAAAAAAAAAATTATTTATTTATCAGTATTAATAATTAAATTCTAACTAGAAAGTAAAAATACGTAAAATTTTTCTTTTTTTTTTAATTTGAATACAGTATTTTAAACGTTGATCGAACGGTTTTAAACATACGTCCAAAGAATTTTGTTTTAATACTTTCCAACCCTACAGTTAAGAATTTAAGATAACCGGTAATAACTTCACTGAGTATCAACTGTTACGAATCTAAAAATGAATACATAAAAAACAAATACTTAGCTATTTACTAAACAATTTATTGGATATATTTGTCTTCTTATACCTACTTGTATTTTTACAGTTATGCGATGTCTTATATTTAATAAATCCATATAGGAAGACTTCATTTTCACTTATTCTTGAAGTTCAGAGAAGAGAATCTGTACTGTGTATGAAATACACAAACGGATTAATTTATTAATAACATAGATTTTAGTAATTTTATCCAAGATTTGATTGTTTTTAAAAAAAAAAAAAACAAAATATATTAATTAAAAATTTTGCAATAGGTACTTAAGCCCACGGCCATTATACTATGTGTTGAGCGTGTTTGATGTCAAATAATGTATTACCATTTAGTTATTAATCACACCATTTATCCGATCATAAGTGGATTTTACCTATATTTTCAGTAAAATATATTGAAACGTTATAAGTTTATGACACTTAATAAAATCGTCATGTTGACTATCTTATATATAACTTTTAGAGCTGAGTTCCCACGACTCGTATATACTTGCCAAATGTTTGTCACATGTGGACACTTGTAATGCTGCAGGAATGGTCTACATTTGTCATTTGTGTGTTTCTCGAAGATAGTTGGTAAAATGTGTCACATGTTTAAGGAACAGCCAATATATACTTAAGTATAACTACTTGTCAAGCATGCCAGTTGTTGGAACTCAATACTGGTAAATTTGACAATCGATGTATGTACCTATACAATTATAAATAATATAACTAATTTACTAATACGCCATAGATGAACGACACTGACCTTGTAACTTAAATGTTTATATGTATAATGTATATATATATTATATTCTCGACTGTGCGTTTGCTACTATACTCGGTAATCTATATAAGTATGAAACTTCAAGTACTATCGAATCTATATTTACATAAAAAATTAGATAGATGCTCCCATCGGCTTTAGTTTTGGTTGAGTGATACTATTATTACTACTACTTCTACAAAAAAAAAAAAAAAACAAATAATAATAACAATAAAACAAAATAAAATAATATGCAAATAATTGGTAATCCAAAGTTTGCCGGGTCAAAAAGTTGTATATAGTAATATTATTTATAAACATCACATATTTGCAAATATTATTAATGATTATTATTATTTTTTTTAATTAAAAAATAAAGTTTAGCAGATAAATTATTCAAAGTATAGATACTATTCCGCCTTCAATACAGTTGAACATAAACGATAGTCCTAATCTCACAGCGATCTTGTCAAAGTCAATCGATGTGATGGTCTGCGGTAATCTGCAGGTTCTCACTTTTTCCTCTGCATCTCGAAATCCCCATCCTCCGAGCACTGATTTGGGTAGTGGAAATGGAAGAAAAAATCTCGTTGGTCAAAAAATAATTACACATCAATCGTTTCAGAGTTAACGGTTGTCCGCGGTTTCGATAGCAGCATCCTGCAGTGACGATATCGCGCACTATACAGCGTTTGCATAAGCGTTTTGCGTTGTGCAAAATGTCTCAGACCTTTTATACGTAAAATAACGTGCGTGACGATATGTCGATAACTTTAAGCTCGTGTGGGCGTGGCAGGGCGAAAACACGCGATTCATCGAATACGGTGGTTGCAGTAATACGTATTTAAGCGTTGGGGAAATTTGCAGCTACGCGTATATAATATTTTATATACGTTTTACGCTCATAATATTATTATTTATTTTGTATACATAATATACGATAATATGCGGTTTTACATTGCGTCCGGTTTTCGTGACGCAACCCGTACAAAATCTCATCTCACTCGACAAAATCTCCGAACCCGATGCTAAAGTCCTTCGTAGCGGCGGCGTCTATTCTACGTCGTAGACTCGTGGCGCTTCCGTTATAGATATAAAAAATTCACATTTTTTTTTTTCTAAACCGATCAACAACATTTAATCTCTCTCTCGCACACACGCTCACTCTCTCTTTCTCTATCTCTCGCATAGGCATAGACTCTGTTTCACCTTATATTCTTCACTATAGATTGTTACACACACTCGGGCGTGTTTATTGTAGATATAATATCGTTTATTTATTATTACATACAATATTCGCGCAGATATACATCGTTTTAATATTAATGTTATATTATAATAATTTTATTACATTTTATAGCGCATTGCTCAACTATTGCCGCGGCCTGATTATTATTACGCTCTAGTCAATTAAAAACGAGTTAATCGAGTCACACCCAAAGGTTACTAGAGATATAATAATAATAATATGATTAATACGATGGTATACCTATTATATTTTCATTTCATATAATATTATTATATTATTATCCTCCTATCGGTAATGCGTTCGTACAAATTGTTATTTTTGAAAAAAAAAAATGTCTTCAAACGGAAACAACAAAATCCTTCACTATCGAACAATATGCACGTGTGCTAAACATACTTGATTGTACACTTGTACTTTTGTACCCATCAACAATTATAAACTATCGTGTTGTTGTATTGTTATAATTATTATTGGTGGCTTACGACTGTCAATAGTTGAAAGATCACGAAAGTGCACGCTTATACATATTGGTTGTGAAACGTATTTCAAACAAAGTCCATAGGCTTGATTGATTTTCGTAAAGGTGATAATAATAATAGTGCAATTTATATCTATATATTTGATTATTTTTATTTTGTCGGGATTATAGTAAACACCGAAACTAATCTTTACGTGTACCTAGTAATTATTATATAAATATATATATAATATATAATACGTATATGTTATATCTCGTTCCGATGTTTCAAATCAAATTAACAGCCATATAACGAGTAAACAGTATAATTAAAGCGATTTTGAACATAACTACATAATGTAACTGTGTATTCGGTCTTAACCTTTGTACACTTGTTAGAAATCTGGATAAAAATCTGCTTGTAAATATTGAAATGTTTCGTAAATACCCTTACCTACCGCGCGTATATAATATGTAATACCATATCTTATCTAGGCCAGTTAAAATTTGATTTAATACTTATTAATTTTTTTTATTATTCTTTATCTGAACTACAGATGTTCAAGTATATCTAAGTATATGTATTTATTATAAAGTAATATAGAAAATATTTTCGTATACATAATTTTTTTACCGCATTATTCATGGGTGATATTATAATGTTGACAAATGTCGTTTTAAGTAGAAAAAAAGTAGAGTAATTCTAAAATACCTTGTTCGATTTATGGTTGGATAGAGAAAAATTTTCATATTTACCGGAAAAATCTAAAAAACAGATTTTGAATAAATGCAAATTAAATGGAAGATGAACTTACTCGGTAAATCACTCTGTGTGTGTGTGTGTGTGTGTGTGTGTGTATATACCTACTTATATATTATTATTCGTATGTAATATCATAAATGCACCACACTGCGTTTGACGTTTTACTCGCGTACCGGTTGATAAGTAGGTATATATTATATTATATACGCATCATGAAAAAGTGATTTCGATTGGAAAACGGACGTCTGACACAAGTGCGCGTAAATAACGTTTCATAATTCTCGTCGATCGTTTAGGAAGCGTCTTCAGCTGTTTAAGAATGAGATACATTCATGTGTATATATTATATTTATTATATTTAAAATAAACCACCAAAAGTTAATGTATATAGACTTACAGTATTAATAAAACGTATTCGCTACAGTTCAAATGTAATTTGTATTAAGAAGAGTATGTGCCGATTTGATATTATACCATACTACTACCTATATATTATTACATTTTACATTGGTTAATACGTCATAACTTGATCGTAATTATATAATTATAATACATTAGTATGATTTTCGATAAATTAATATATGATAATGTACAATTTGTAGAATATATAATGAGTAAAATAAGTAAATTTTATGAGGTCGGGATCAAGAATCAGAAGGTATGAGAAGGGAAGTGGTACTGGGTTAGGTCACAACATTCTAATGTGCATATACTTATAATAAAAATATATGCCTATTCTAGGAAAAATCAGGTTTATCCGTAAACGCTTTTTCTCTATACCTATAGTAATATATTATACTTAAACACGGAGAAGTTGCTCTTCGACTTAATGGTAGATACTTGCTTAATTAAGTCACCGTAATTAATGTATATTTGAATTCGACAATAAATCATTGGGTATTTAAAAAAAAACAATGCATATAAATAAAGAATGTAACAGAGATAATTATAGATAACGATTTATAATTTTTGGTTAAAAAATTAAAGTTCGAACGCTTATAAAAAATGAGTTATGATTTTTACTTTCTGTATTTATTAGTATTATTGTATGAAAAATATTTGAGAAACCTTGTATTTATTTTTCAAGGTTTGTTTCTCACGATAAAAAAAATATTATTTTATAAGGTCAAATAAAAACTAAAAAACTTGGAAATTTATAATGTCTATGAATAGCTCAAAAAGAGCCAAATATATTTTTCAAATTTAATCAGAAAATTATAAAATAAATATTTAGTGAACATTTAAAGATATGTGTTTTGTAGATTTCTGTTCACGAATTACAAAAAAACACACACACACACACACACACACACACACACACACACACACACACACACACAAAATTGATTTTTTGTTAATATTTCTGTTATTTTGGTTTTTCATGAGTTGTTTCTACAATCCTTTAAAATTTTTACTTTTGGCACTCTCATAATGTAGACTTGATTCAATGTTTACTAAAAACCTTTCTCAAGTTAATAATTTGTCATTGAGTTAATCACTGTATTATATGGGTTAAATTTTATTTCAATGATAAATCATTGTATACTCAAAATTATTTTAGCCTGGTAGTATATTTTAATAATATGATAGATTTACATTACTAATAATTTATTTTTCTATTTCAAGTCCTACAAATAATATTTTTAAATTACAAAAGAAAAACTGCTAAATAAATTTAAATACTTAATTTTGTCAATATTTGAATTTCAGACGTCAATAAAAAAAACAGTAATTATATATTGTTTAAATAATACTTCTTCTGAGAAATAAATAATATGTACAATTTCAATTCTTCCAAATTGAGAAAATTACTAAAAATTATCGTTTCCCCAAAGGTTAACTTAATCTAGTTTATCTAAGATTAATTTTCCACTTAGAAAAAATAATGCAGTTGGAAATCTAAATTTTTAACAGCTCCAAAAGTTGATGATAGATACAACAAAACATTCTTTATTATAAAACTAATAAATTCATCGTTACACAAAGAATCTAAAAAAAAAAAACATATAGTAAAACCAATACATTTATCATTACCTTAAAATCTTAAATCAAGAACGTTTATTTTATTTAATAATAATTAATATTAAACAATGGATAAGTTTCTACTTTTGTTCCCGATATTGTTAGAAAATTCGCACTAAAATTGCGTAAAACGTTTATGCATCCAATATTACTTATTTCAATTGAATACTCGCATCTATGAGTGTTTCTTAATTGTATAACTATATTAAAAATTTAAGAAAAGTTTAAGACGATAACTCAAAAGTCAGTATACATTTCTCCTACAACAAAAATAAAATAGGTACATCTATGTCAAAATGAACTGATTTTAGGATGGTTTTTGTAGATTTTGACGAAAATCACTTAACAAAATGTTATTTTAATGTACTTCATCAAATTTAAATACATGTTTTGTATAAACATTTTTTAGAATATTTCTAATTACTTCTCCGTAATTCATTAAAAAGCTAAACTAGACAATTTTTACTAATGAAAAAATTTAAAAACGGAGTTAATACGTTACTCATAAGGGCTTTAATTCGTTCCCCCTTAAAAAGACATAATAATATACTACTTGATCGAAATTTAAACGTTAATTAAGTGCTAAAAAATTATTTTTTTTTATCAAGCATAATATTCCTTATTAATTGCGATGGTCATTTCTATATTATATTCTACGCGTTGATGATTTAATGTCTAGGATAGTTACACCTAGATGCCAGCTACCCGTAATTAATATCCGCTGCAAGCTTTACAAATGTGTACAGCATAATTGCGTCTATAATTATTGCGTAGTTGCTAGCGCTCTTCATTTCGGGATTATACGTTACGATACATATAAATCATAAGACGCGGCCCGTTAAGTATAATCGTTTAAGTACTCGAGGAGATACGCAAACACATTTATATATTATACATATATACCGTTTTATATCACGGAATATGTTATATATATACATATATATATATATATATATAAATTATGTACACAAATATATCTGTATAATTATATTGTCGTTTTCTACGTGAGGCCAATTATAAGACCCTCGATGTTCCGGTAGTTCCATTTTACGAAACAAAATAATAATAATACTGAAATGTCTACATATCATGTATGTTTTCATCATTTGAATAAAATTACTTTATTTATTGCCACTGATATTATAATTAAATCGCATATACACATCTAAGTATAGAAAAATATCACCTTAAGTGTGTATTTAATAATTCCAAAAATTAGAATTTGAATAAAAATGCTTACTGTTAAAGCATAAAATGGAAATGAGTGGCGCACGCCCGTTGTGTAATAATATTATTATGTTCATTGTACAACGTATATTTTTCATTGTAATATAATGAAATAATTATGTATATCGGATTTATTATACTACATTTTCCGCAATTTTTTTTTTTTTTTTTATTATTTCACAGTCGAATGAAACATAAAAAATAAAGTGACGCAATATTCTAATCGCATGTCGTGATGTAAACGATAACAATAAAATTGTCAAAATTATCGTGCCGATATATGTATACGATAGCTGCTCGCCCGTGTTGTACGATGACATACCTACATATCATAATATTAAACAGAATTACAGATACCATAGGTATAATAATATCATTGTCGAGTACAACGATTCGCTGATCATTGAATACAGCAAAAACAAATATTCGGTTATTCGTGTCAAAAGACAATTTTTTATCCAATAGGTACCAATCATTATTATATACTGTTTTCATAATATGTAATCCAAATACGGTCTATACACTTTTATTCATGACGAACGTTTCGGCGCAGCCAGAGCACGTTAATATCTCAGTTTTAAATTACCTACCTATAAAATAAATTTAGTATTTACTAAAAATGTTACAACGTTATTCTAATATAATATAATCGTAACCGTCTCTATTTTTATTTTTTATACAATTTAATTTACGCAGTGCAATATCACGATATATGTTTTTATAGGTTTTTGGGTCATTTTCAGTCGGAGTTCACGTCAAAATTCCATTCAATATTCTAATACGAACAATATTTCAACTGCTTTATCGTTGGCAATAGGCATATTATATTATAATATTATTGCGACGACGTCGTACGATTCCGGTTTGTCAACAATGTGTGTCATAGGCGATATCTATAGGTATTTTATTATCACTTTTAGGCTGCGCAGTAGACTTCTTGAGGTCTGAAATAACTATATAAATACTAAATTATAATATTGTTATCACGTAAAGTCAATAAATGACGATAAAAAAAAAAAATAAATAATATTATACACAATATCTATAATCTATATACTATATACCTAAGATACCTTGATTATTGAACTAATATTGAATCTCATATATGTATATTGAATAATAATTGGCTGACAGTAATTTGTTTGTTATATTTTTAATATTTCATTATTGTTTCGAAAGAGTTACGTAAAAACCATAATTTCGTGTTATTTATTAAAATACGCATAATACTAGCCATAATTATTGAAAAAAAAGTGTTATATATTTCGAATTTCTGTTTTATTCTAGATTGTAACTATAAATGGCTAATTAGCTACGTATAAAAATGTATATTGTGTATGAAAATTAACAAACTTGTAACTACGACTTTATTCTGGCTACAAATTTAAAAGGATTGTTATGAAGTTAAAAGGAATCTAGAGCTTCAGTGTATTTACGAATTATACAAACACCAAGTTTCATTTATCATTCTGAAATAAAAATATATAATATTAAAGTAAAGTGGAACTAATAATGCTTGAAATGTAACTCGTTATTCGTATTCATTTGTATGCTCATAACACAAAAGACCGAATTATTATTGCTATTCTTATTAGCCTGAACGGCCATTCTTATAAAAAAAAAAACTAAAGCACAATATAACTCCGGTTCGTGTGTTTCATTCAATTTAATTGATTTAAAAAACTTGTTTGAAAACGATTTTATTGTTACGTTTTCACAAACAAAATATAAAATGTATAGAAAAGACGATTTGGTAAACAATATGTCTGCATTATTAATTATAAAACTATTTTTGAATAGTTATTGTTCAAATAACTAAATTAACCATTTTACTCCACATACAAAGTGATATTTTTATCGAGCATGAAGCAATATCGTATAACTTATAAGAGAATACAAGAAATTAAAAACGTATTTTAACATTTAATATTAAGAATATGACACATTGTTTATAGTTGTTGTTAGTTTAAAAACTAAAAATGCAGACAAGAAGGTAAATCTCTGTTGTACAATTATAGGTGTTGAGTGTACCAGATCATTAAAAAGGCCATTACATTAGTTTTATCATTTGATAAATTATTTATATGATTATTACGTTTCAGTAACAACTACTGACGATTTTTTTTAAATTATAAATTCCAACCCCATGTTTTAAGTAAAAAAAAATTCATACCACACAGGAAAAAATTGTTCTTTGATCTGTAATAGTTGTATAGTATAGAAGTACATATGAGAGAGTAGGAAAGAAAAACAAATTGTGTGTACTCTTTTTTTCATTAGTTTAAAGGTTCTAAGAAATTTGCTCCAAATTTAGTCAAAAATTGTCATGTCATTTGTAAGTTTATGTAAGCACAAATTGGAAATTTGTAAGTTCAGCCGTTTTTAGTTATCTACAAAAGTTAAAATCACGACTAACTCTCGTGAAACTTGGCCGTTTTATCATTTCAAAATTTTTGACTATATCAAATTATCCTGCTCAATTTCTAAATATTTATAAGCATTAAATTAAAAATTTATTAAAAACCAACAGTCTGGACCCAATAAAAAACCTTTTCAACTAAAAACTACACAGTGTACCAAAAAATTTTGGATATTTGCACAGATTTATTAAATTATAATTATTATTATTCTATATTATAACGTCTTGCCATTAAAATTTTGAATATTATAATATTGATATTAAAAATGACGTCTTCCTGTCTAGATTTCTATTGACTAGACTAATTGTATTCGTACTTATATTTTCGTAGCTGATATACGCATAACATAATATTATTATATCACGATATTTGAACCTTAACAAAATTTTGTTTTACAAAATTCGTAAGTCACAAAAATTTAAAAACTAAAAGTTTTTTGAAATAAGAAATTTATAAAATTTTCCATTTTTATAGCAAAGATGTGAAAATTTAATATATTGTTCCTCATAAGTATTGCATACTTTTACTAAAAAAATCTAAAAAATAAATATACACAATAATTTTTTTTAGTTGGACATATTTTAAACAGGGCTAGATCAAGGGAAGCTAGGGAGGGGGCTATAGCCCCAGGATGCAAAATGAAAGGGACCACAATGTACCAACTCGTTTTTTCCTGTATATTACGACATCAAATAAATAAAACATTTTTATAAATTTCAAATTTATACCATAATATAAAAACAGAATTAAAAATGCACTTTATCATCACCGAAACCCTATTACAGTGGCCGTCGCTTGTTGCGTTCAACTCGTAACTCGTTATCGTTGTTTTTGAAGGTGCTTCCCGATCTGCAGAATAAAAATAACCGTTTAATGAACAACACACTGGTATATCCAATCCACTGGGAAGGCTTCTTAATAATACATGAATACCTATAAAATTATTTTTAATTGCGTACTTTCGGCTTTCGACTTTCGTAGCCGCAGTATTGATTGTGTTAGCGTAGAGAGCACCACAATTTCTTGAGATTTCCGTCTGTATTTATTATTATTATATAAAACTACGTTTAAAAAAGTTTTATATTAATTTAATTGATCTATTAACTGTAAATTCATAATCATGTCATTCCGAAAACATGAATCTTATGCTTCAAAATGAAGAGCCCAGAAAAATAGAAAAGATTATGGAGCCAACATATCTAAATTGACAAATTTCTTTCAACATATTAAAAATCTTTCATTGAGACCGAAAATTACTGAAGTTGTCCAAGAAATAGATACAAACACTAATGAAGTAAATATAATATAATTAAATTGAAATATTTGATTATTATATTTATTTTAAATTCATTTTTAATGCTATTTAATATCTTATAAAATAAATATCGTTGTATGATGGATGATCCAAGGCTAACATCTCTATTAATACTATCAATAGAGTGTGAATTGGCTATGAATATTTCATTTGAAGAATTTAATAAGAAAATTGCGAAGCAAAGTAGGTACAGAAAAAAGTTTTTTTAAACATTAGTTGACTAACAAATATTAAGTACTGTTTTATTAGGTATAGTTAATATTGTGATAATATTATAGTATGAAAATATTCTATACTGTCTATAGTTATTTTAACTAATTTAAGATAAGAATCATAATTTATAAAAATCTAATTTAAGGTTTATCTTATTTTTGATTTAACACAAATTACAAAATCTAATTAAAAAAAAATGAACTTGTCTTAGATAAAATTGCCTCACCAAAAGTAATAGTCTTCCTTATATTATAACTATAATCCGGCCCTGATTTTAAATAATAATAAAATAGGTAACACCTATTTAAAATATTAAAAACTGAATAAATGTTATTAACTCAAACATACTTCCACCATTGTATTAAACAATAATATAAACCTAGGTAAACTGTGCCCACTCAATGATTGTGGCGCAATACTTACACTTTATTATAATAAAATAATATAATATTATAATATTATAATCTTGTATAAAAACTGATATTACCCTCAAATCTACACTAGTATTGTATTATAGTATTAATATATTATAATCTTCGTGCGCGTATTCATAATTACCAATGTGGTAATTTATACAAATCTTGTTTTAATAATATGAATAATATAACAAATTTAATTTTTTTCATAAATATTTTTTTCTAAGTATTACTTAAAATGATGTAAAAAAAAAGTGTTGTAAAAAATATAAAAAATAACCACCCTAAAATTAAAATAATCGCCCTGTTATAAAACTTTTATACAGAATATTGCCGGATTTATCTTCGATTTTTCTTCCGACGGCTAACCGATGAAGACATAATGTAATTGTAGAATGTATGAGTGTTCTCCACCATAATAATAATAGTGGTATTTTTCTAACGAAAACAGACACTTCAGTCTCAGTGATGACAAGGCTTTGGTGCTTTTTTTGTTTTGCTTTCCCACAGTAATACGCTTACTGCTGTAGTATATTTAAGCGGCGTATTATAATACACAGTCCTGCCTAGTCCACACTTAAGGCGTTGTCATGTTACGTCTATTGTGTTAGTCGTACCAAATGCGCGAGTCTATCACCACTCCAACGTCAAACGCAAAACGTCACGAAAAATAAACAAAAGTTCATTTTTATCCTTAAGGCGAGAAAAGAAAAGTATGATATCGCAAAAAAAAAAAAGGCCTAACCCGATTTATTTAGACGTATTCCACTCCATCCGGTTCGTTACACATATAAACACAACGGGTGTGACGACAAATGATCAATAATATCATACATTGAATTTTCCGAATGAACTATTTTATTATTGTATTAAGAAGTTTTATGTTTGTATTACGTTTGAATTCAAATAAGAATTTTTGATGGCCTTTCGAAGTCAATGACTAGAAACCTATAATCCCTCTATCGAACTGGAGCCTTTGAAATGAAACACTATAGTATTTTCCACTTGTAGATGTTAACAGCCGTTTACAGATTTTATTAACCAAACCCATTAACATGAAAATACAGATCTATATTGCTACAGGTAGTGTAATACTAAGATTTTAATAAAATTTTGTATGAAACCGTTTATTAAACAAAAAGCTACAATAGATTTATTTGGTTTTAATGTATTTATGATAGATTTTATATAACAACTAGTAATATTAAATAATACAATATTTAAGCTGAAGACAAAAATGTAACTTTTATATTTATATTTGAAGTTTTAATGAAAAAATATAGTTTTTTTAAACTGTTAACATTTTCATTATTCTTACTCAACTTAACCTTATTTAACAGACCGTTAAAATCGTAACTTATTAATATTAAACAAAGAAACTGAAAAAAATTTAGTTTTGTTAAAAATATTTTAAAATATAATGAAACTCAATCTTTTTTTTTTTTTTTGACAATATTTTGTCATCTAAACTTTTTGTGTTAAGGACTTATTAATTCTAACATTAATACAAATTCAATAGATACTTGATACATTTACAAAAACTTTATCATAACAGGGACAAATTCAAAAATTTTCCAAGGGGGGAGCATATAATAAACAGTAATATATATAGGTAATTTGAACTTATGTTATAGTATCTTATTTTTATTTTATTTGGGGGTTGCCACCTTTGCCCCCCTTAGATCCACCCCTGAATCATACAAATATAGCAAACAAATTATTATTAATTTTTGCATAATCCTTTATTGTGTATAGATACATAATGTCTATACATATTATTATTTCCTGAATTATTATCGTGCCGTTTACGTTTGTATTTATACTGTAATTCTACAAAATCACAATGTCCAGTGATTACTGGGTGAAAGTTATTAACGAAATGCATCCAACAATTATTAATCCCAAACTTAGGTATCTAAATAATTAATTAAATATTATAGTTCCAATAAATTACTAATTAGGGTCATGCAAACGCGATAGACTACCACTTTGCCGTTATGTTTATGCCATTTATGAAGCTCATTTATGATACACTGATATCCATCAAAATGTATAATAATATTACGTCTTATTCAGTTATTAATCATTGTTATTATTCACTTATATTTTTTAATATACATTAAAATATGTATATATTTATAATAATATTTATGTATAATATACATAATATTGTATATATGAATACGCGTACATCGTGTTTCATTCGTCTGTAGTGTTATCAGTATCACGGAATCCTATACCATACAGGAATAACTATTCCTGTTGAAATACTTATTTTTGATTACTTTACAAAATATTTGATGATAATCGTTTGGTCTGTGATATACTATGTGTAAACTGAAGTAGTTTCATCGGCGTAATGCTACCAGACCATCGATATACAGTAAAATAAACATTTTGTTTTTGTACAATAACATTTTATTTAAATTTACGTTATATTTTTATCTGTGTAACCAAGTGCCAAATTATTAACATCAAAATCCTCCAACATTACCCTACTTGGTATTAATCTGTCACTAAAATATTTATACACTATACCAGAGATAGACAATGTTTTATAGTCATTAGCAGAGTACCGCGTAACATATACGTCGTTTTAAATCAGCAACATAAAATTTAAATGCTTGAAAATAAAGAGACAATACTACATTAGCCGATTTGGGAATAATTGAAATCCAATAAAAATTGAATCAAATAATTTAATGCATTGATTTTAAGGTACGAATTTTTATTTGTATTGAAACACCTTTAAATTTGCATAGAATTTCAATTGTTAAGTTAACTGAGCGATAAAAATTAATAAAACGTGACACTGTCTCGTTTTGTATTATTATTGTTATTTCGAAATGATTGACCTATTTATTATTTATTTTTTCGTTTAAATACTATTCCAAATCATGATATTCTGAAAGATATTTCCAAAGATAAAAAGTATAGTTACGAGTTTATTAATTTTACTTCAAAATTTTACTTGATCGAAATAAGTACACAAACATTTTTAAGCCTTTTGATATTAAATTATTTATTAGTTTCAGAAAATAATTACAAACAAACTGTAAATTACTTGTAAAAATTAATGTACTCGTATTTCAATAATACGAGTATATTAATAACGTTGATAAATTTTTAACCTCGTGCTGTCAAATTGAATTGAAATAAGTTTTTTTCTTTTGGAAAAAAAGTAAAAGATTAACAAGAACCCATTCATTACTGGAAGTCGACTGATAACAAACTAACATTATATTTTCTTAAAATTACTGCAATAGTATAAACAATAATATGTATACTAGCAAAAATAATGTGATTTTTATCATAGTATTTAAAGCCAAAAGGTATTCAAGCCAAAAAATAAAAATAAAAAAACAAGACTCCTCCAAAAATAAAATAATGAAAAAATCCCAATCCTTTAAGTGAGTAATAAGTATTATACTCTATGCATTAATGCAAAATGTAGATATAGCTGATTCCAGTAATCCATTATTTATTTTAACCATATTGATTATTGTGAGAAATTTATATATTTTATTATTTTACCTAGTTATTATAATTTTGTTTATAAGTACTAATAGTAAGCGACATGTTTTCCTAGTTATTTATGTCTTACAGGTGTGTGCCGTGTGGTAACGCATCCGTTGAGATAGTGTTGTGCTGAAAAATGTATAGAGGTTCTGTGAAAAAAAAAGAATTCCCCAGAATATGCCAAAAATACGAACGTGGCCTCTAAGCTTATCGCAGTCACTTGCAAAAAGTAATAAATTATATCTATCTGTACCCACTATCGGAGAGTAGCAACATAGTTAGTTTAGGTGTTACGTTAGGAAAATGCATCATACTTGTACATGGCATTATACAGCTTAGCCTTAAAACGCAAAGTAACAATATGACGTACATGTGTGGAACACCCCTTCTCCCACGTCACAATTTTCACAACTTTTTTTTTAAGTATATACACACGTTATTTTTGAAATTTGCTTACTTTAATTTAAACATGGTCCATAGATAATAACATATAAACTGCATTTAAACTGCGGGTCATTCATATTTTTCCATGAACTTCTTAGTGCCAATTTTATTAAAAAATAAATAAATTTTACCTGTGATAGTTCAAAGTACACTGTACTTTTATTAAAGAAAAAATATGTTGATATTATATTGTTAAACCTATCGTTTTGTCTCATCCTCTCACTGTTTATGATCTGTATACTTGTATAGTATGTACAAGTAGTATGTTATGTTCTTCTAATAATACTGTCTTCAAATTTCTCTCTACTCGCTCAGTCCATATTTTTGTACAAACATTTTGAAAAAATGATATAATTTGTTAGTCACTTTTTTATCGTTTTATTCTGAGTAATAAAAACAATAACAGTATTACAGATAACATCGACATTACAGTATTGTTCTAGATTGTTGAGAACACTACAAGGTTAGTGTGTCATCCGCTACGTGAAATTATAAAACACATAAAATACAAAAAATACATAAATACATAAATAAATAAATATATATTATATTATTTGTCTAAAAATTTTGATTTACACACATATAATTTATCAACTCATCAAGTAATCATAATAATATATATACACATTACACACGTTGTCTATTATTTCTTCATGCTTTAGCACTGTAAACTCAAGAAGATAATATGATTTAATTACTTTCTCCGATTTAATGGTTTCTAAAATCATTATGTCATTAAGATTCATTAAGACAATATTAGTATAATTAATATAATCCAATTTGTTTTATTATGATTCAAAGTATTGTTTTTGTTTTCCCGATTTTTTATTGAAAAATTTATTTTTAGATAGATATAATCTAATATGTCATATCTATAATACCTATAAATTATCTAACAAAAAATAAATAAGATAAAAAAAACATGTGATACAAAAATTGACATTGGGTGGGCAATAATTTTTCACGTTTTCCATATCATTAATTATTTTCTTCCGTTAATTACATAGGTAGAATTAATATAAATTTATTTATGTCAACATTTTATAACAAGCAGATCTATATATAGAATGTGCCAAGGTGAGATATTTCCGTGCATACCCATAGGGTGAACTTAAGAGTTTGTAATTACTTACATTTTATTTTGTATTGAACCAACTATAATTATTATAAAAGTATGATATTATAAACGTGTTTTGTTTTATTTATATAGTATCGTCAATCTGTAGGTGAAAATTTAAAAACTTGAATAATTAAAGTGTGGGATTGGATATTCTATAAAATCTTTTTTTATACAAATAATGCCTCGGAAAAATGATTAAGGCATTACGCAGAACGTAGCACATGGCTGATTAAGCCGTTAAAACCGACAACTTCTAACTTTTTACACTATAAACAAGTTATAATCAAACACCACCGTAATAATAATATATTTAATGCAATAACATTTTAAAGTTTTAATATTGTAATATTATTTAGTAATTTTTGTTGTTCATTAGTTTTATCAAGGTTAAAATGAATAGTACGTCAAATACATATTCATTTCTTAAAAATAACCAATATTTATTAATATAAATAAGTGGTACATGAGTATGTACCAGGTACCTATATATAAGTATATTTATCATTTTTACTAAAAGTGTTCCAAACAAATGTGTAAATAGTTAATAATAGTTATTATTATATTTTTTTACATTTACAATTTTCATTAATTGGTAATGAAGGAACAACACTGGAGGAGAAGGAAGGTAAAAGAGAGTTTTCCGGCAAGCTAAAACTCAAAATATGGCCGTTTATAGGTAAACAAATTATCAATATTCAATATCTACTTATTAAGTTAATTTTATCTATTTTAATATAGTGATAAATGCATTTTTATTTCTTAGTGTTTTAAAATAATAAAAAATACTTAAGTCAAACAATAGTTTAAAAAAAAAATAGTACACAATTACGAGAATAATTTAATAACATTTTTTTTTTTATTTTATTTTTTTTTATTTTTACAAGTAATATACAATCTGTATCAAAATTTAATAACATGATCGAGAAATTGTAATACGGCGACAACAGTAGTGATAATAACAACAACAAAAAACAGACAAAAATATTCTTCAAATAGATGTCATAAATACAATTTTTGAAATTTTTCCAAATCTAATACTTCACTAATCTTTTATCGATATACTTTATTATGCTATGTATTTTTTTTGTTAGTGCATTACGTATTTATTAGTGCGTTTTTTTGTGTTTTTTAGGTAATAAATGCATTTAAGTTGTTAGGACAACAACATCTGGGCTTTACACAGATTTATATATGATGAAATAATTATGACACAGATAATTGTAAACACAATTATATACCTAAATAGTGTACTTTTATTCGAGTTTCTATCGTGTATTTATAATTTATGTAATATATGAATAATTATTACTCCCCTTCATAACTCATTTTCATGCTAGAATTGATTCTCTAGAATATGACATTATTGTACTTAATCAGTGAAAGTATTACAATATAATAACAGATTTTAAAGATTATTGTAAAAGTAAGATTATAATATATTCTTAAATTAAGCTAATTTAAAATCAATTGTTGAAACTCCAAATTGAGTCTTATTTATTATTGATATAACACATGTATAATACGTCTCTGCTAAAACAAATAAAATAACTGTATAATAATATGAACAACTCCATAAATAAATATAGTTGAAACTTATTCAATATAATATTACAACTCATAATGATTGATAATGAAACGATATTCCTCAGCGCCGTTATGCACCTGTTTTGCCTTTACACTACGCCGTGTTACATACTGACAAAAACCGATTCTATGTGAAAATTCAGATTACTTAAATTTGTATACGACCTTTAAAAAAAAAAATAGGTTTAGATAATTTAAAAACGTAATCACATTATCAAAGTAATTTTTCATTTAAAATTAATATATTTAATCAATTCATAATCTTAGAATAAAAATCGATCATTGTGAAAATTATACAATTAATATTTTAGTAGGTAACGAAAAGGAATGCATTGCGCTCTCTAGTGATTTGATTATGATATATCGTTAGACCACCGAGGTACAACAGCCACCACCGTGATGCACCACATGATAACATTATAAAGAATGGATAATTTATAAAATATGTATTAAACTTATTCTATTAAAATTATTTTTTTATGACGTGATAAGTGTAAATCATGATTGGGACATCACATTTAATCACAAAAAATAAATGTATCTTAAAATACACATAAACCGTTACATAAAAATATTAATATGCTAAATAGCAAATAATAATATGTGAAATTCGATCGTTATTTTTTTGTCCAGCATATCTGAGTAAGTTTACTTATTTTATATTAAATGTCTAAAACATAATTAATTTTATCAAAAAATTAAATTAATATTTTTAATAAACTTAATTGTTCTTAATAATATTTTAAGATAAGCAAAACAAATTAATCAAATACGTATTTATATCATATTTAATAAAAAAAAAAATAAATAAGTAGCTTTGTGGAAATTTGAACATATTTAATAAAGTAAATTATGAAAAGATAATGGATCGATGTCCTTTTTTTATAAAAAAATCACATTAAACTTTATGTATTTTGAATCAGTAGTTTCGGAAACCGCCACGAATAAAAATAACGGACTCTCTTTTAAATATTGTTATAATAGATACCTTTTTTCTTTTCCTATGTATCCGAAAGCAAAGGAGACTCTTTATTTAATGACGTATACAAATTAAAAAAAGTAGCGAACTACATACAATGTACATTATACATAATACAAATAACGCATTGAGTGATTTCAGGTTATACTGCATCATCATAACGTTACAAAATTTTAATAGATATCCATATATTTTTTAGAATGCTCTAGTAAGAAATGCATTTAAGTATATCACACAATTATGCAACGGTATTAGTTTAGCTGCACAGAAATGTAAACTGCACACTATATTACGAGTATCTAAACGATCTAAACGATATTGTTTCAACAACTTATAAATTAATATAATAATATAATACCTTGATATGAACAAAATGCTATACATTAAACACATTTTAGTCCTTCAAATGATTTTGGCTATAACCAACTTTTGTTAATTTTATTCAATAATTTTGTTTTTTATTAATTTTTTATGAATTAATACTATTCGTCATCATTGTTAATTATGTATATTAATTATTTAATTTAGATTAGAATTTAAATTGATAGACTTAACATTTTTTTAAAGTAAATTAATATATCTGTGAGTTGACGTAAAAAAAGATTTAAAAGGGTCCTAATTGGTGCAATTTACATATAGGTACCAGTGAATAACTCACACCCTCATTTTATTTCGACGATATAGTTTCAAGCCTTATTTTTTAACGAAATTCAACTCTAAAATCACATCTCACGTTTTCATCTAGACCATCTTCTTAAAATGAACTTTAATAGGTTTTAAATTTTTACTATTATTATTTTTATAAATCATTTTTTTCAATAAATATTATGCGTGCCAATAATATAATTTTAATATTGAAAAATGCCTAATAGTTGATCTTAAGACAATTGGGTTTGATAGTAAGTATATTTTTCATTTTCATTTTACGCAACCTTATTAGTTATGTAAAACTAGTTTATAATATTGTATTCAATTAGTATTAAATTCAACTAGTAAAGAAATAAGCTTTAAACTTCATCCAATAATAAATTTATGATATATCAAATTATTATGTACCTATAGATACAAATACATTTATAAATATCGTTCTGTTAAGATCATTCGGTGAGTTACATGACGTGTAATGTGATAACTATATTCTATATAATATTAAAGTTTGACGTGTATATTTTGAAAATAATTTTACTGTAAAATTATATTATATAATAGTTTATTCAAATCTATACCTTTGAAAAGCAATTACAAAGTTGTTTTACGTTAGTACCATCATTGATAAATGCATATTTACTTTTTATCTCATTTCGAAAAAAAATAAATGATCCAAACGTGGATCACTAAATCATGTATAAGAGATCATTATTCCATTATTATGCCATTAAATGTTTAATAATAATAGTTCTTGAAACCCAACATGAGCGTTTTATAATAATGTTGTATACTATAAGTTTTTAGATGTATATTTATATATTATTGTATAATATAACTTATAACTGACAAATAACTGAAATATAACATTCCAATATACTAATCAATACATTTTTAATATTTTTTTATTTTCCTATTTGGGATTAATGAAGCCGTAAATAGAGATCCTCCTATTAAAATATGTGATGATTCAGTAAACGAGGATGGATGTGACGAAAAGTTAAAGTTATATACAGATACTGCTTCCCAGCAAGGTAATTATTTTCGTTTGTTTTTTTTTTTTTATCAATTTTGACTAAATATTGGATAAGTTGAAAATAACTTTTCATGAAACAAGTAAAGAAGTCATACTTATTACAGTCAATACGAAAGAGTAAACAAATTCAAATATTTATTTTTAATAATAGTTACATAATAACAAAACTATGATTGCTATAAAGATAAGTAATAAATCATCACAACCACACACTGTTCGATATAACTCTTAAGTTACCGGCTGCTTAATATAATAACACAAATGTGAGTGTGTGATAAGATTAACAGTTAGACGAGTTTGTCAGTTTCGTATTATTTAAGTAAATATTATTATTACGTATAATTATTACGGTCTGATAAAATCATTCGGTGAGTTACATGACGTATGTGATAACTATTCTATGTAAAATTTAAAAAATCTCAAATATAATTTTTTTAGTTGTTTTAATATAAAAATTTGAATAATTTGACTATTAAATTCTATTATACATTAGTTCATTGAAATCTATACCTTTGAAAAATAATTACAAAGTGATTTTTCGTTAGTACCACCGTTTATTATTGATAATTGCATAATTACTTTTTATCACATTTTTAAAAAAAAAGTAAATTTACCAATAATAGTGGAATACTAAATCATGTGTACCATTAGTTAGTTTTAAGGTCATTAAATGTATAATGATAATTGTTTATGAAACCCGACATGAGAATTTTATTATTATAATAAAGTATACTTGTATTATTTATACTAATAAAATGCAAATACATTACATTGCTGGTTAATCAATGGTATCCGTATCAGTATACCTATTACCTGAAACGTAGTCACCAAATAAATTTCCATAACATATATTTTTATTTTATGAATTGTGTGGTAATTGATTGTGTGTTAGTGATAATAATAAAAAATTGGCTATTTCAGATGATCACGAACCTTTACTTAATCGTGCATCACAAAATCTTAATGAAAAAATAACAAATGAAAGTAAGTTTTTAAATGTATGATTTTAAGCTACGTCTCCCTGTTTATGATGTGTTAACGTAATACCTTTTTAGTTTTTCGTATTCACTCCATTACATACTAATAACAATATTTTAAATACTCTTCTTTACTCGTTAATACGTTTATCGTTTATGATAATTCATGCATGTACTAATTACGATATAAGTTGTGTATTTCAACTTAATGTACCCGCTTAATGTACTTAATTTAGTAACTAAAATATGAATAACAAAAATGGTAATTGAATGAGTAAAACAAATGTAAGGAAAAAAGGGAAATTAAAATTAAAGAGAATAATTTTAAAAATTAATATGATAAGAAATAATAGAATGATAGTTCGTTATTTATTTTATTTTACAATCTTCTTGATTTATAAACAATAATGACACTGACCTATAACATATCAATACTATATAGTATATACTAATCAATACATTTTAAATATTTTTCTGTATTTTTCTATTAGGTATTAATAAAGAGTCTAAAAGTGAAATATGCAATCATTCAGTAAACAAACTTGGACGTAAAAAAAAAAAGGAAAACACTGATCCTCTACCAGGTAAGTAATTCATTATTTTTTATCAAGTTTAACCAGAAATTTGATTAGTTAAAAAAACGTTTCATGGAACAAGTCATGAAGTAATACTTCCGATACGAAAGAGTAAAAAAATTCAAATACCTACTCGTATTTATATTTAAGTAATAGTAACATAACAACAAAATTAACGATGACGAATTGAGTGTGAAATGAGGATGCTTTATACTAATAAAACACAGAACACATTGCATTATTGGTTTAAAAATAGCATCAATGTAACAGACGAAGTCACCAAAAAAAGGTCCAAAAAATAAATTTTTATTTTATGAATCGTGTGGCAATTGAACATAAATTAGTGATAATGATAAAAAAATTGGCTATTCCAGGTGATTTTCCGGATGATCGTCAACTTTTTCTAAATCATGCATTACAAGAACTTAATAATAATATAAAAAAGAATAATGATGAAAGTAAGTTTTTAGATGTATTTGTATATATTGTATAATATAACTTTTCACCGACCTATAACTGAAGTATAACATTCCAATATAGTTACTAATTAATACATTTTTAATATTTTTTTTCTATGCTTTCATTAGGGAAAAAAGAAGATCCTCTTTTATGTGATGATTCAGTAAACAAGGACGAACAGTTTTATACAGATACTGGTTCTCTGCCAGGTAAGTATTTTAGTTTGTTTTTTTTTTTATCGATTTTTACTAAATATTGGACAAGTTGAAAATAACCTTTCAAGTAAAAAAGTCATATTTATTATAGTCGATACGAAAGAGTAAAAAATCTTAAATATTTATATTTTTACTAATTGTTAATAAGTGCTTAATTTATTTCTATGAGGATAAGTAATAAATTATCAAAACCATATACTATTTGATATAAATTTTAAGTTACCGGCTGCTCAATATAATAACACAAATATAAATATGTGATAAGATTAACAGTTAGACGAGTTTGTCAGTCTCTGTATTATTTCAGTAAATATTATTATTACGTATAATTGTCTTAAGAATGCATATACATTTATAAAACTGTTAAAACAATTTTGAAACGCTTAAAATAGTTTGCTCATTGTTTAAAATAAATAAGATTTTTTTATTAGAGTTGAAAGACTTTTATTCAACATTTTAATTAAGCCAATCATTTTATTTAATGTAGATTTCATAGTTTGACATATCGGTCTAATAAATTCATTTTTAAGTATATAGGCATTTGATGCATCCTAAAAATAATAAAATAGTTATTTTTATTATATTAGAGATATAAATGTTTCGATGAAAAATATTTCCCAGTACTAATTATCAAAAATTATACTTTTTAGCTTATATAAACGAGTACTGCGATGATTTAATACAAACAAAATATAATGGTAACCAATATTCGTTGATCTTGCTATCTATTCTTATACTAGTTATATTTATCTAAAAAAACAATTCATAGAATTTGAAGTATTAATAGTTTTATAGTATATTTAGATAGTAATATTTGTATATTGTATATTTTTTTATTATTTATTAAATATAAAATATGACACAAGTTGATGAAATCATATTAATTTTTTAATTTCTTTACACTGCCATTTAGGACTCCATTGCAATATTGTGAATATCTCTGTTAGTATATACATACTATTTGTACATAAAATTTCAAATCTTTTACTATTTATAAGAAAATATTAATCATACCGTTTTATTACACTAAATAATTAAGGATTCAAAATGTAAATTATAATTTTTAAATTTTGTTTCGATAAAAATTAAATTTTAAAAACAATTATTATCGCAAAAATGTAATCTTTATAAAATGTATTATCAAAACAAAAAATTTATTTGTACATAACACCTTCTTACCTTATTCTGTACCTAGTTGATCCTAATATAGAAGGTAATGTTAACAATTTAAATTTAAAATACAACTTAAGAATTAAGATTTAGAATTTATTAAAAATCATAAGTTGTATAGCAATAAATTCAATAATGTACTTATATTTTTATTTTATAGAATATACATTAGAAAATTTAAATGGTAATTTATTTTTATAATTTTAAATACAAAATAAATTATGGTAGCTTAATTAATATTAATTGTCATTTACTTCTAAGACTTAGAGTCTAAGTCGACACTAACGTAGTTGCCATGAAAAGTAAATTGATTAAATGGAATAAATATCTAAAAAGTGGGTACCAGTTATATGTATAATAGGTTACCTTATAAAGTGGATCACTATATTGTGGGTATATTTATTTTTTTATTGTATACAAAAAATTATTCTGAATGGTGATGGACTATCAGTCTATAAAATCACTAAATATATTTCATGTTATATTTTAGATTCTGAGCGAAAAAATGAATGTATTGTCGTATTGATTTTGTAATGAAAATGTGTGGGGTACTAGAAATGTTTTCTATTTTAGAAGTGGTTTCTGGTAATAAATCGGATCAAGTAGGTTGAGTCAAGAGTAAAAATTCACAACACTTTTCTTAGTAAACCAGGGATTTTATCGTTGATTCGGTTTTCAACAAAAATAATTTCTTTATTGATTACTACTTTACTTATTTTATGGTAAAGTGGTATTGACTCAAAAGTTTATAACACTTATGTAATAAGTATGGGAAATATATATTTTATATTATCATAACAATTAAATACTACTAATAATATAATAAATACAATGTTTTTGAAAAAAATTTAATAATATTAATAGTAAAATTAATTAATTTAATAGCAACATCAATATGAAAATATAATATGATGAAATATATAATATACTTATTAATTATTACGATAAGCTGATGATCGTCTACGCTCAAAATCTTCTTTCGTATACAATTATATATCATTGAATTCAAAACACATCCAATTCAGGTACTCATTTGCTATCTACTAAGCAGCAGAGCGGTTTACTCATTATTCAACTCATTTACTCAACTTCTTTTAATTCACCATTTTTTTAACCAAGCATAAAATTGATAATTTTATAATTTTTTTACGTAATTAAATTAATAAACCAATACTCATTATTTACATGTGTGTATTTAATTCTATAAACAATTATTTATTCAAATTCATAAATATGTATTTATTATTTATTAATTATAAAAAAAATACAAATTGTCCTTAACAAAAAAATAATAAATACTAATAGATAAGTTTTACTAAAAAAAGAAAATACTAAAAATACCTACTACCTAATAAAATTGTAAATATTTTTTTAGAGATGGCAAAGATATACTTTGATCAAGAAAAATCCATAATTGAACGCGAAAGGAACAAAAGTATGTACTTTTAGTTACTTATATAACCGAATTAATGAAAATTTCCTAGAGTTGAGAATCAGTTGACTTGAAGGCTACATAATAGTAGCGGATGAACTGTTTCGACAAAAACTATAACACAACAATTGTGCACACGATTTCGTAATCAAAATGTTAAGCTGCGGACATCAAATCAATAAAAATCATATTGAGTTGGGGACACAAATATTTCTTTTTAACATCTTTTCAAGACTTAGAACAAGCTACAAAAATATAAAATAATAATTGATAAGTGGGATCATTTATGTCTTGTAAAAGGGCAATCGATTTTTCTATTTTTTTACTGAGGGTACATTTCATTAATATTTAATAAAGACAAAATAAATTTACACAAGCACAAGTAAAATTATCATAAGATTGATTTAAAATATGTTTTACTGCTGTGTCAGAAGTACCAGCACAAAATCATTATATCCAGTGGCCCCTAAACTCTAACGCCAAGAGCTGACAATTCCACCTTTTTTCGGTGAGTGGGGGTCCTTGAGTACCCAAAAAAACTTTTTGTGTAAGTTATCACCGCTTTTTTTTATTATTATTATTTTAAAAAATTGATACTAATAGGTAAAAATGCTTTACGCTTTTAATCCCTACAAATTGTAACCCAACAAAGTACAATTTCATACCTGGAACCACCTACATACTTAAATTCATGCATTTTTTAGATTCTGAACGAAGTGATGAATGTATTGATTTTACAATGGTGTGTGTTTTTTTTTTTGTTTTGTTTTTGTGTCTGTGTACAGCATAACTAGTCGAAATAATGCTCCAATTTCAAACAATGGGGGTGGTTTCCGATGTAAAAGTGAATATCCTTGGTGCATTATAGAGGTAAAAAGTTTTCAAACAAATCGAGAAAAACAAAAAAAAAATGACGGAAAAACGGCAATTTTTACGCAAAACCAGTTTTCGACCAAATCGATTTTTTTTTATGGTTGTAATTCAAAAACTAATCACTGAAAATAATTGAAATTTTCACCAAATGTTAATGTCAGTGGTATCCGTATATAATTAAATTTTCAAAAAATTTTGACTTTTTTTGAGTTATTTATAGACCACTGAAATTTTCGATTTTTTTGAGAAATTTTTTTAAAAGTGTTGATAAAAAATTTTTGGATGACCAAAAAGTTTTGAAAATTTAATACAAGGTTCCTTATGAGTTGTTTTTAATGTAGCTAAAAAAAATTAAAAATCGTTAGTCACAATTTTTTTTTATAAGCGTTTTTAGTTCAAATTTTTACGAAATCTGTCGAAAACGCGAAAATTTGCAAGTAATTGTGAAGTTGAAAAATCATAAAATTTTTTTCTTTTATAACTAAGTTTTGAAAATTTGGTACAAGGTTCTCCATACATTTTTCTTCAAATATCTGTAAAAAAAACTCTACCGGGTTCAGACAAAAAATTTTTATGAGTGTTTGAAATTTAAATTTTTACAAAACCGCGTTAAATAACAGTTTAGCCTCAAACGATTTTTGATATTTGTTATTATTCAAAAAGTATAAGTCGTAGATACTTTAAAATTTTACCAGTTATTTAGATTGGCATTTTATTTACTTGATTTAATTTTAAAAATATTTTGAGTTTTTTTGAGTTATTTATAGACAACTGAAATTTTCAATTTTTCTGAAAATTTTTTTTTGAAGGGTCGATAAAATTTTTTTGGCCCTATCAAAATACTTGAAAATTTTATACAAAGTTCCTCATATTATTTTATTCTTAAAGTGATTAAAAAATTATAAGAATACATAGGCACAATTTTTTTTTATTAGCATTTAAAGTTCAAATATTGACAAAAATTCGTCAAAAGCATGAATATTTGCAAATTATTTAAGTTAAAAATCATAAAATTGTTTGTGTTTATAACTAAAGATTAAAAATACAACACTAAGTTTTCCATAAGTTTACCTTCAAGTATCTATAGGGAAAACTCAAAGCATCATTATAGGAAAAATTTTAAGTGCGTTTGAATTTTAAATTTTAACGAAATAGCGTAACGATAACGATTTATCCTTAAACGATTTTAAATATTTGTTATTATTCAAAAAGTATAAGTCGTAGATACTTTAAAATTTTACCAGTTATTAAGATTCGCGTTTTCTTTACGTGATTTAATTTTCAAAATATTTTGACTTTTTTTGAGCTATTTATAGACAACTGAAATTTTCAATTTTTCTGAAAATTGTTTTTTTATGTGTCGATAAAATTATTTTGGCCCTATCAAAATACTTGGAAATTTAATGCAAAGTTCCTCATAAGTTATTATTATAGTGATTAAAAAATTATAAGAATACATAGGCACAATTTTTTTTAATTGGCATTTGAAGTTCAAATATTGACAAAAATTCGTCAAAACTATGAATACTTGCAAATTATTTTGTAGGTATATTTCATAAAATGTTTTGTATAAGTATCTAAGAGTTGAAAATTTAATACAAGGTTTTTCATAAGTTTAGCTTACAATTATTATAAAAGAACTTAAATTTTGTTGTATTCAGGCCATTAAAACATAAACCACCTTTTTCACCAACCACTAGAAATTATATCCTAGGCTGACAAATCATCTTCGTTCAGAATCCTTTTTCGTATACAATGATAACTATCATTGGATTCAAATTTAACACTCCTATAATATATAATAATGATCCATACGGCACCTAATGTACAGCAGAGCGGTACTCACTTGCTCGCTTTTTTTTATTTAAAAAGCAATTATTGACACAAATTAAATGTATTTCTTAATTGTTTCATACTCTATTTTAATGAAGAACATAAATTCTTAATAAATAATATGGAATCTTATACAATCCTTGTAAAACATTATAGATTTAGTTAAATTATCATATATAGCACACATTAAATATACCTTTAATTCACAGTGAGTATCGAAGTAAATAAATAGATCCTGCAATAGTCCCATCTGAAAACACAATTTGTCAAGACGTTAATTACGTATGTTCGTGGTGGCTATTTTCTGAATATTTCTCTCGAACCATTAAATTATTTTATTTCCACGACCTTGCTATTGCGGGTTTGATTTGATTTATTCATAAAAAAACACCTAATAAACAGCTACATTTTTATAAATTATTTTATGTGTTAACTTAACGCAAATAATGAGACCATTAAATTTAATAGTAACTTTTATTTTTGTTTGTAGATAATGATTATTATACTAAAGGTTCAGGCAAATGGTGCGCTAAAAAAATTGAGGAAAATAAACTACAAATCAATGCATCCGATACAAGTGGTGCTAATAGTACAAGTGATACAAGTGGTGAAAGTGGTACAAGTGATATAAGTGGTGAAAGTGGTACAATTGAAACAATAGGTAGGTACTGAAATTAACTAGTAACCTAGTACAGTTGTAAGTACCACAATAAATGGCAGAATCTAGTTAATTATTTATTGTAATTTTATTTAAGATAATTAACTTTTGATCATATGTTTTTCAAAATATATATTTCACAGCACCAGCAACGATTGATTAACTTCTGTAAACCAACTGAAAACTACTATAAGTACATAAGTTGTATGTTCCAACAGTAAACCATTACTTTTAAAACTGGGGTATTTATTATATTATTTTTATCATAATCGAAAATATTATTATAATATTCTAAATACCATAAAATGTTAGATCACACGATTGTTATTATCCATATAAAAAAAAAAATAAGTTTTAAATTAATGTTACAAATAATACTTGTTTTACTTTATGTTTTTTTTTACTTTTAAATAAACTAACCTATATTAAATATTTAACTAAAATTTGTTAACAATAAGACATCATTTGAACTGAAAACATCAAATAATGAACTTTATTTATAAGAAGAATACTGTTATGGATAAGTTAAATATGAATTTTTACATTGAATAATTTTTTACATACTTAAGTTTTTGTAATCGACGGTATTCTCACTTTCTTACTAGTAAAAAACACGTCATTATTAAAATATATATAGTTTAAATAACAGATAAATAGTAAATACAAATACAAATACAAATAAGTATAGTCTATTCGCCATAAGTTGACCCACTTCCGCGCATGCATACTGAGCCGCCAGAACGTTCAGACCCCCCGGTCGGAGATTGGCGGTCTGTGATTGGTTGGTGGTGTTCGGAAATCGACAATGTTCGGTGCAGTAGTCAATAGGAGCGGTGGGGACGACACTACTAGCGCTCCGAAGACGCGGTGGCGTGCGCGGCCGTGACCGATTTTCATCGAGCGAGTGGGTCAACTTACGGCAAATTGACTATAATAGACAAAAAATTATCAATTCAACACAAATTATTCCGTTACGTCTGGCCACACTGGCGCTACCTGGCATAATAATAGTAGACGTAGACACAAATTATGCGCATGTTTCATATTCTAACCTAACCTTAAAATATATAGGCACCTCCCAAAACAGTCATCCAATAGATAAATACTACAGCTATTTCTTTTAATATAATTCATTGTTTTAGGTTTTAGGAATGGGGCGTAATAGAGATAAAAGTCAACGTACCAATTATATAATAATTATAAATGACGGAAAATACTGAACACTAAAGCATAAAAATCGTGTAATTTTAAATATTAAAAATTTTATATCATGTTATCAAGGCCCCATGAAAGTTAGGTTAGGTATCTAACCTTACCTAACCTAACCCCCCCCCCGCAAAGTTAGATAATAATTTATTTATTTATTTATTTATTTATAATAATTAAACGGAAAGAGTCATTAAACAAATGGTTAAATACAGCAATAAGTGCCAATAACAGAGATTACAATTAAATATAAATTGTGTACGGTATACATTGAGAAATATACAAAATACAAATTAATATAAATAATAATAACGAAACTATTCATTTAAGATTCAAAATATCATAAAAGAAACATGGGTCCGACAATATAAAAATAAACTTAACTAGTGAAAATTAAAAGTTAAACTATAACCAACAAACATCAACTGATTAGCAGGACAATTTTATTATATAATTTTTGTCAGAATGAACAGAATAAAAAAGTTCAGAATTTCTGGTATTAAAGGAATGAATTTTAAAGCTGATCAAATATAGTAAATCAGGACAATCATTCAAGCTAGAAATCAGTTTATTTCTATTTTGAGACTAGCTGTAATCGTCTGATTTTAAGCGGAATAAAACTTACATTATTTAAAATATTGTTAATATTATTGTAAAAAAATAATTGGGTTCTTGATTAAATTAAAACGCATAACCTTACATTTTTTTATATTTAAAAACGTATCATTACTTTTACTCCAACTGTGTAAGTTGTTTAGATCTGTTTTTAAATCAGTAGCATCATGATTATCTTTTATTATTTTTAAGAACATTAGTATCAATAGCAAAAATAAATAAAATTTCAGACTTTTTAATAACATCTGATTTTATTTGATTATACTTCCGATGTCTTAATTTTTTTTTATAAAATAAAATATTATTCACGCATGTAACATAACGAAATAACCCATTTTATGCCCATCGGTAAAAATGGTTATATTATTATTAAGCAATAAAAAATAGTAAAAAAATACAAATAAGAATATAACGAGATCGTATATTATTTTCATTATCAATCATTGACAATGAGTCACTCATAATAAATATTTATGAAACAAAATACAACAGTCAAATAATTGTGAAACGTACGAGCGATCTGAAACATAATATCGTCGAAAGTATACAATAAGTTATTAATTTAAAATTATTGTTATTTGATGGTGATCAATGATCATATTATATAATTATAATTACATAAAATAATCAATTATATATTTAATTTTAATTTTTGTACCTGTAGCGTGCCACGTATGAGCAACGGTAGAGATGTAGTATAAAGTAGATTAGCTAATAAAATAAAGACTGATGAAATATTTTTTTAAGTATTTTATTTTTACGAAAATATTCTATGTTCAAATAATTAAATAAATTAAACTCTAAAAAATATTCCAAAAAGGTATTTTCTAGGTCCAAAAGGTACAATTATTGAACTGGGTGACGTAAAGGTGCTCGCTCTAATTCTGGTGAATCAAGTCTGAAATGTGCCTATTCTGGGCATTTATATATCATCCAGGGACTCCCGCGGTACCTGCAGATCCCTGCTGGTCAGTGGCACGTGCAAAATTCGCCTTCCCACGCTCTGCGTCAATTATATATAGATGATTTCCTGTTAAGTCATAAGTGTGCGTCAACTATATATCTATAATATACAGTAGCCTGTAGTTCCGACAAACATTAATTCTTATCATACACACCCGTGGTCCACAAATACAATTACACAAAAAACCAAAATTTATAATCTGTAACCTTGTAATTTTTAACCTACTATCGCCTACTACCTATCGTGTATTAAGTGTGTACTGTACAGACCTATAATATGTGATCCACAACAAATCGTTGCTACTTTTTCTTCTACAATACAATTATTGAACATGGTTATACCCATTCATTATGGTGTGTATTCAAATTATGTTCGTGAGACCATTACAGATAAGATAGGTAGGTGTTATCTTTTACCTTATTTTATATATTATTAAAGGTACACACCGCACAACGAAATAGCAATAACGGTAACATTTGAAGTTCTCATATCGGGAGACGGTATTCTTTGCTCATTTTATTACTTGTATTTTACGCCACGAATTGGTACATGTAAGTACGTATGTAATTTGCACCAAAATAAAAAAATATTACATGTATTTTGAGCCACATATATAAGTTAATTTTGGTAGGTAATTTGCACCACGAAAGAAAACGAAATTGAAAATGTAATTTTCGCGTAATCATATCAATTTATTTGTAAATATAAATTTTTTGTACAAATTGTATACTAACAATTTGTTTTACTAAGTCCAATGGCACTTATGATCTTTATTATCAGTTTTTTTTTATACTCAACTTGTTTATTAGCAAGTTATGAAATTAAATTTATTTATTTTCAATGATAAAATTTTTATATTTTTGTATTTCAAATTTATTATTATTATTATTATTTTATTGGCTGCAGTCTCTTGAAAAATTTTAGAATTTTATATATATTTCAATCTTAAAGGAAAAAAGAAAATTCTCAATTTACAAACATTGAACTTCTACCAATTTATAATGACTTAAAAATAAAATATAAATATAAAGTATGGAATTGTATTTAAATATTTGTTTCTTCAATAATGTATCTTTAACTCATCACTTTATGAGATATAAAATAGGGGATGGGTACGAGTCTTTCCTCCAAGAAATGGTAATGTATAGTATAGTACGCAACATGAAAACGTGCGGATGATCACTGCAGGCCCAGTGGCCTTTTAGCGTTGGTAGTTTCTAAACTGCTCAAGTGTATATAGAACCGCTGTCACGCTGCGGTCATCCACACGTTTTCGTGTCGAGTACTAAAGTTATTTATTATGTATATTTTTTACTTACCTTTCGAACATGATCATCAGATGTACCTATCATAATTGTTGTAGTGGATATTAAATAGTTAGAAGAGAAAAAGTTTTATTGAAATATTATAATAGACAAATCGAAAGATAGAGTTAACAGAAAATTACATTTTTTACATTTATAAAAATGAACAGTAGTTTTGAACATTTACTAAGAATGTGTTAGGTGAGTAACTAAGCGTCCTGTTGATTGTCATACCTAGTATATTTTATAAATGTTAGTATGTTACCTTTGTACTTAAATTTACAGATGGCGGCATTAATCATTTGTATATTGGCATGTTATATGTACTATTATTATAATAATTTGTTTTTATACAGCTTCAAAGATTAATAATTTTCTTAACTCTAAAAATAATTTTATCAATAATAGTTACCTTATGTTAATTAATATTTGTGTAGTTGAATAAATAATATTCCATTTATTTTTTTTATCTTCTTTATCTTAAATCTTAATATAACCTAATTAACAATAAATATCTTTTGTTAATTATTGTTTGTGTAGCTGTACCGGATGATATATTTGTTTAATATTCTTAAATTTAAATAATGATAAATAAAAATGTATATATCACTACAGTTATAGTTTGCAAATGTAGAGTTTAATTTCATAATAATCAAAACGTAATTTTAGAAAACTTCGTAATCCACATTTTAATGGTGCGAAGTCAATTATGTGATTTTCGAAGATCAAAATGCCGTGATCATTCAAACACCGCAGAACGTTTATGTCAACAATTTTCCGAAAACCAATTGTCCAGCAAAACTGCTAAGAATACCTAATAAATAAATTATTAGAAACCCCTGTGCATAACATTTGTTTCATATAAAATTATAAGGGGCTGTGTGGTGCAGTGGTCACACAAGTTGGCCACGACGCGCGCAGTAACCAGTTCGAACCCGGCTCAGTGCAAAAAATATTCTGCATAATTTTCGGTAGTCTCTCTTCCCAGCTGTCGTTCTGGTTGCCTACTCTTCCCCCCATCGGACCCACTCAACTGGGAGTGAAATCCACACAAATGAATATTCTCTTCCTAAGAGAAGGGGATTCAAGTATTACATACTGCGCTCTACCCCAAAACGAAAAAGACTTCAATAAAGACCCAAACGGTCGTTTCGATAATAATAATTGAAAAAATAAATAAATAAATTGTAAGGTATTGTACTTTTTTTTTCTGGTTGGAACCGACAACCGGTAGGAAACCGCTTTCGCATTACTTCCTCCCGGTCGCCATAGTTTATTTGATAAAAACAAATGAATACATCAGAAAATGGGAATTGGTGAGACAATCCCCCACCTAACTCTTTTACAAATAAAAATTACAATTTACAAAATACAACTTATTTTAGCTCGTTTAATCGGTTACCAGCGATAATTAAAAGTTATAATAAAATATAATCTATGATGGTGCACATTCTTGCAATTCTTGATATTCTTGCGGGGATACATCAATCTCTGAACACCCATTTTCCAGCGCATATTGTAGACATGAGCCTTTTCCGTTTCTCCTGGCCAGATCACACGTACGTTTGTCCCACGGGCAGCCGTGTTCATGGGCATACCGCAGCACATCAATATGCCCACAGCCTGCGGCCCACATACACGTGTCCTCGTTCCATGGACAACCGTTTTCATGCGCATACCGCAGGACATCCATGTGTCCGGAGAATGCGGCCACCATACACGTGTCCTCGTTCCATGGACAACCGTTTTCATGGGCATACCGCAAGACATCCAGGTGCCCGTAGCTTGCGGCCGCGATACTCGTTCTCACGTCCCATGGACAACCGTGTTCATGGGCATACCGCAGCATGTCCATGTGCCCACGTTTTGCGGCTGCCTTACACGTGATCTCGTTCCATGGACAACCGTTTTCATGCGCATACCGCAAGACATCCATGTGTCCGTAGACTACGGCCACCATACACGTGTCCTCGTTCCATGGACAACCGTTTTCATGGGCATACCGCAAGACATCCAGGTGCCCGTAGCTTGCGGCCGCGATACTCGTTCTCACGTCCCATGGACAACCGTGTTCATGGGCATACCGCAGCATGTCCATGTGCCCACGTTTTGCGGCTGCCATACACGTGTTCTCGTTCCATGGACAACCGTTTTCATGCGCATACCGCAAAACATCCACGTGCCCGTATTTTGCGGCCGCGATACTCGTAACCTCGTTCCACGGACAACCGTTTTCATGGGCATACCGCAAGACATCCACGTGCCCGTAGGTTGCGGCCGCGATACTCGTTCTCACGTCCCATGGACAACCGTGTTCATGGGCATACCGCAGCATGTCCATGTGCCCACGTTTTGCAGCTGCCTCACACGTGTTCTCGTTCCATGGACAACCGTTTTCATGCGCATACCGCAAAACATCCACGTGCCCGGAGCTTGCGGCCATGGTACACGTGATTTCATTCCACGGGCATCCGTGTTCATGCGCATACCGTAAGACATCCATGTGCCCGAAGCCTGCGGCTGCGTTACACGTGTCCACGTTCCATGGACAACCGTTTTCATGGGCATACCGCAAGACATCCACGTGCCCGTAGGTTGCGGCCGCGATACTCGTTCTCACGTCCCATGGACAACCGTGTTCATGGGCATACCGCAGCATGTCCATGTGCCCACGTTTTGCAGCTGCCTCACACGTGGTCTCGTTCCACGGGCAACCGTTTTCATGCGCATACCGCAACAAATCAATATGCCCACCTTCTGCGGCGGCTTTACACGTGTTATCGTCCCATAGACACCCATTGTTGTGGAGGTATACTAGACACTCCAGTTGGCCATTAAGGGCCGCTACCTGGCACACGACCTCATCAAATGAACGAAAGCGATTGTATTCAATTTCATTTTTAGCAGCATTTGCGCGTACGGATCGTGTCCACGGGAACCCGCAAACTTCAGTGAACGCTAAACATATTAAATGACCACTTGCAGCGGCCTTTTCGCTCATCGGGTAATCTAAAATTTAACATACTATTATATAACTGGATAACTCATAATACAAATGCATATTTAAAAGTAAATAAAGTGTTGACTCATTTATTGCAGTGTTAGAATCCTTTCAAGGAGATTATTGCGTAGATAAATATTTCAGCAGGACTTAATTAAAAATTAGAACAAGTCCGTGAAAAATATTGAGGTATTATACCAAACATATCAAATAAAATATTTATGATAGCCTTCCAAAGTCCTGGGACTACTATTTGAAAAAAAATACTTGTGAAATGAAAATTCTCGTTCCCTTCAGGAGCATTATCAATATTTACCACAACGATTGATCATGTGCGAATGTGCAGGGTTGGATTATAGGAAAAAGGTGATCAATTAGCCATTAGAGTAGTATTTAATACGGTTAAACGGAAAATATGTAACAATGGTTGGGTTTTATGAATAAAAGTAAATACAGTAATAATATTCGAGTTTATTACACTCTTTATATTCGTTCAAACTATAATCTTGCTTACCTTCATCTTCCATATATTTAACTTCGATATCATTATCTACAATATTTAATTTTGACTTTTTTTTCTGGTAATTCATAATATCGATACAACAGGGTTGTATATCAATTTTCAAAGTTTCCAAATCGTCGTAAAAATCCTTTTCTTCATCGTTGCAAGTGTAGTAAGATAACTTTGCCAAAGAGAACATTTTACAGCTGTGAAAAACAATAAAGTGTTAATGATATTATATGTGAGCTATAATACTGTTATTAATATAAAATCAATATTAAAAATAATGATACAAGAACTACGATTGGTGTACCTAGTCTGATAGACCCGCATAGTTTTCTGTCACGGTAAATTAAAAAATATAAATAATAACAACGAATGTCAACTAAATTGCAGTACCTAAGAAGAAAGTACACTAAATAATATATTAAAATCATTAAGTATAATATTACTTATTTCCTTCAAATACTATACAATATACTTACTAATAATACTGCAAAAACACTTAACTAATCCTATCAAATTATGTTGTTGCTCGTAAACCTATATTGATTGTGTTATTTTGGAGGGTGCCCTAAATCGCTAAACTTGATACCTACAGCGCAACATTTGTAAGATGTGAAGCATTGTAAACAGTAGCAACACGCCGTTTATTCCGTTAATTTTTTATGTAAATTGCGGCCCGGGTAGGTATATTTTATACATACGTAAATTACGTCTATGGTTTTTCTTTTTAAATTTTTGTTAAGTTTTTGTCGATTTATAATTGGTCCAGAAATTCGTAAATAATTGCGATCTTTAAATTTTCTATACAAATTATTATAAAATTTCATAAAATACTTACACGTTTTAACTGTAAAACACATAGCATTGAACAATATTAAATATGATATTAATACTTATCTTGTAATTGAACAGCCTTTAGGAAATCAAATATATCCATGTTCCGTAATTTACGTCCATTTCAAATTTACCTGGGAGGCAATTCACATATGTTTTAAAATTACACTGGCTGCAATTTACATAATACCTATATGACTAAATGACCTTTATTTTCCTCTCCAAATTGTTTTTCATAACAGTAATAAATAATACTTCCAAGTACATACACATATTTGTGTTAGCAGTGTGTTTTTATTATAAAATTTATAATTATTATAGTACTTACGAACTAAATGAGTTTTTTCATTTTTTCAGTATACATATAAGAAATTGTTAATTTTCATAAACTATAGTATTACCTCTATTGACGTGTTACACAAAAAAATTGATAAAATTAATGGTTCAATAAAATTTAATGGACTTGGTTAAGTTAGGGCCACTCAATCATGTTTAAATGCATATTAGGTGACTATTGATTCAATGTATGATGTTTAGTGATTGTTCTGAAAAACTGGAAACCCATTATAAGTATGATAGATCATTCTTAAAATTTTGAATTACAATCATGCTACAATTTGAATTTTATTTTGTTTTGGAGTCACAACCAATGTTTTATTGATTCAGCGGTAAAGTGAACAAAAACGGTACCTATACTTGTTTATTATAAGAACTAGTTTTAAGTTTATATATAATATAAAACTAGTTCATATTTAATGTCTTGAACTTAAACTGACAAAGTTTTTTAAAAAAATTTACTAATAGTTTTAAAAAGACAATTATTAACGAAGATGAATTTTTATAGATAATAGATCATGGAATTATGTTTAATCACTATAGGTTTCAGTAATTGTCGAATAATAAACATTTTTTTGGAAAAATAAATGATAAAGGTTACCAATTTAGTGAAACAATAAATGTATACACTATGTTTATATTATATTATATATAATTTATTAATTTATATATATACATATTACGTATAGGCAAGACGTATTCAAATATTTGAAATTTAAAATGCTTAATCGGTAAACGTCATTTATCGGAGACGATAGCGGTAGAATATTGCAGCTGCGAGCACAATAGGCAGAGAAAATACAATGAAATACATGGGTGTGATCATGCTGTGAACAAAATATTCCGTAGAAGACTCCAAAGAGAAATCGCTGTTTGGACCCCAACACGATAATACTGATATAGTTTTCTTTTTCGTTGTTCGTGTGACACCATATGTTGGTAGTCTTTTATATACATCGGCATAATACGAGTATGTGTTTTCATTGTGTGTGAGGATTTAACGACTGTTATAGCCCATACTGCAGAGTTGTGATTATTATTATTATTATTATTATTATTATATACCCTTGTAATAGTTTTCGGGCACTGGACAATATTGTTTTTTAAAAAGATGTCACTTTTAATCTTGATTTAAGTAGCATCCGGTATATATATATATATTCTAGGACATTAAAATATATAGTCAGAAAAAATATATACATATATATAATTATCTTTAGAAGTATAAACCTTTTCAGTCGAAGATTATAAATTGTTGCCTTGGTAAAGATATGTATAATACATATGTATATTATATATATATATATAATTATCTGAAAACGACAGTCCTCGAAGAGAGATCATTACACACGACCGGTGTCGCAAAGTAATCTCAATAACTATCTGCACGGTCAAGTAGGAAAACCGATAATATAATATTATGTAGAAACGGTTAGATATGAAATAAAATTATATAATTACTAAGATTTTTCAGTTGAATATAAGGAGAAAAACATCTTTACCGCTAAACACGATTTAATGTATAAAATGACTTGTATACAAATTAATATAGCGTAGTATTTGGTTGAAAAAGGTAACACTCCCGCATGTATTGCAGTATATCGCTGACGGTCATCTCATTTTACGTCGATAGAGACATAACATTATTATCCTAAAGAAATTTCAATTTTGAAATGACTTTTCAAATCAGCATGTAGATATATTTAATTTATTGCATTTTCTTAACCGTATAACAAACATTTTTTATGTTGTCTAGTCGGTTATATCCTAAGGAATTTTATAAGGAAACTTAAATGTGTCTACTACCATAAGGCTTTTTAGTGTGTGCAAAGTAAATTAATATTAGTATATGTGCACTAGTGTGTTACACATTTCGCCCGGCTTCCAAAAACCGTAACAATATACACACGCACAATCATGTCAAATAGTACAAAATGGTACGATTTTAGTGATTATACACTAATTTAGTTTTTAAATAGACATATTATTCTGCTATGAAAAAAATGTGAGACTTTGGCTGGTCCGAAATCGATTCAGTAAAATCATTAATTCAAAATTGTGCATTTTAATATAAATTAAATTAAACAATCGAAAGTCTAGCACAATCTTGTTACAGCTTAAATAGTTTAAAACGGTTTTTTTTCTCGATTAGAATTGATTTTATTAAATTCTTTAAATAGTTAAGTACACAAAAATAATAGTTTTAATATATTAAAGCTGTAATAATAATACAAATATTAAATAAATATTTATGTAGCAAATAAAACATTAAGTATTTATCTTAACTAATTAAAATTCACATAAAACATACAAAAAAAAATATATATATCTTATTCAAAAAAAATTAATTTGGATTGCGGTTGCGAGAATAAAGGAGTAAAAACTTTCCCTAAATGTGCACTTTGGTACTACCTATCTATCACATTAAACCGTTTTTTTAATCTAAGACCACCGAGTTGAGATATTTAGTGGTACCTACATATAAAGCGGGACACACTGTTTATACAAAAAAAATGATTATAATATAATTAAGAAATCAGTTTGTTCGTAAATTGGTTGCTGTAAACATTATTATACAATAATTAACTATACCTAATTTATTCACAAAAATCTACATAAAATTGATAACTTAACTTTAACTTATTTGTCATGTAAAGCAATGCATAATACTTCATAATAACAGAGAATAAAAAACCTAATAACTATTTATAATTAATCAAGTTATTATACAGCCCAAGTCTGCTAATTAATTTGAATACACCAAGCATGCAGAGAATCACTTTCGAAAAAAATTTAAAAATCCTTTTTCTTCCTAATCTAAACGCCTTATCCCATACTTGTCAGTTCTCACCCACCCTTAAGGTCGTTAGAATGCAATTTAAATAAAATAATATTTGATTATTTATATAAATAAAACAGACATACCTGAATGTACAACACGAGATGAACAGTGACGATTGTATTCTCTTCCACAATAGATACCTCGAAGCCGTGACTCAAAAACGAGACTGAGTTGGTCTGTACTCTGTAGACTGTAGAGTGTACTGTTGGCGATACCATGACACATTGGCAAAATGGCAAACTAGTGAGCCCAGATAGATTAGATATACTACTCAAGCGCTCCCCGTGTTTGACTCGAGTTTTATCAATTGATAGTTTCGATTTTTATACTATCGATAATTTACAAGATCGATACTTACATTTTGGATAATTATTTATTTTTTATTATTTATAAAATAGAATAATATATTATTTTATTTAATATATTTTTAGAAATGGTTACGTTTTAAATTTTAGTACACAAAATAATTTGTAAACGTAATTGATTATATTTAATGATTATAATTGATTTTAAGCCCATAAAAAAGATTAAATAGAAAGGCAACTCCCACAGCACGTTTAGATACTCTACTCTGAGCGCTCCCGTGTTTCACTCAAGTTTTAACAATTGATAGTTTCGATTTTTATACTATCGATAATTTACAAGATCTATACTAACATTATTGATAATTATTTTTTTTATATATATTTTAATAGCCTGAATACACCAAAATGTAAGTTCTTTTATAATTATTGTAAGCTAAACTTATAAAAAATCTTGTATTAAATTTTTAACTCTTAGCTATCTATACAAACATTTTTATGAATTATACCTACAAAATAATTTTCAAATATTCATAATTTTGACGAATTTTCGTCAAAATTAGAACTTCAAATTCTAATAAAAAAAAATTGTGCCTATGTATTCTAATAATTTTTTAATTACTATAAGAATAAAATATGAGGAACTTTGTTTAAAATTTTTAAGTACTTTGATAAGGCCAAAAAATTTTATCGACATCTCAAAAAAAAATTTATTTCAGTTGTCTATAAATAGCTCGAAAAAACTCAAAATGTTTTGAAAATTAAATCATGTAAAGAAAATGCCAATCTAAATAACTGGTAAAATTTTCAAGTATCTATGACTTATACTTTTTGAATAATAACAAATATTTAAAATCGTATGAGGATAAAATCGTTATCGTTACGCGATTTCGTAAAAATTTAAATTTCAAATTAACTTAAAATTTTTCTTATAATGATGCTTCGAGTTTCCTCTATAGATACTTGAAGGAAAACTTATAGAAAACTTAGTGTTGTATTTTAAATTCTTAGTTATTAGCACAAAAAATTTTATGATTTTTCAACTTAAAAATTACTTGCAAATATTCACGTTTTCGACAGATTTCGTAAAAATTTGAACTATAAACGCTTATAAAAAAAAATTGTGACTAACGATTTTTAATTTTTTTTAGCTACAAAAAGAACCTTGTATTAAATTTTCTAGTTATTTTGGTCATCCAAAATTTTTTTACCGACACTTACAAAAAAAAATACGAATGAAAATCGAAAATTTCAGTGGTCTATAAATAACTCAAAAAAAGTCAAAAAAATTTTGTTTAACTGTATATAGATAACACTAACATAAACATTTGGTGAAAATTTCAAGTATTTACAGTGATTAGTTTTTAAATAACAACCATATAAAAAAATCGATTCGGTCGAAAACTAGTTTTGCGTAAAAATTCCCGTTTTTCCGTCATTTTTTTTTTTGTTTTTCTGAAAACTGTTGGAAAATGTTTGCTTTTTACCTCTATAATGCACCAAGGATATTCACTTTTCCATCGGAAACCACCCCCGAAGTTTAAAATTGAAGCATTATTTCGATTAGTTATGCTGTACACAGACACAAAAATAAAACATACATCATTGTAAAATCAATACATTCATCACTCCGTTCAGAATCTAAAATATTATATCGATTTGCTTAATTGTTGCTTATTGATAAGGAATTTTTTGAGAGAATTTGTGTAGTTTGTGTTCTATCCGTGCAACCGTTTGCACCAATGATATAATTCTACAATTTGGCTTAAAATTTATAGGTACATTATACAATAAATAAATTAAATTGAATAGATTCGAATTCCTAATTCCTACGAAAACATTTAAATACTTGCTAGATGAAAATAATTTATTGTTGTTGTTGTACACATATCAATTTGTCTCGGTAGTCGGTACTTGTGTTTTACTTTTGTATAATTTTATAATAGTATTAGGTATTTTAATATAATGTTGATGATCTAACAAATTTTAGTTTTTTGTGTACTTACCACGTCTGTGTATGACAACAATTATCGTTTTCCGACCTACAAGCTACAGTATATTACTATATTTTCTACTTCATTTCAACCATATCCTGGTTAAAACGATACAATGTGTGTTAAACTCTGCGTGTCTTTTTTTTTTTTTGTAATTTGGTCGATATACCTCCCTGCAGGATGCAATGTCAATGTGTATTGTGTATAAATACTAGCAATATTACCGGATGAAGAACGTTAACAATACGATGAGCAGCCTTATATGTGACATGTACCTATTTACATTAGGTTTAACGGTGAACGAAAAAATAAAGCGCAAGTACCTTTTATTAAAGATACGGATATTTTATAATATATAGCTCTTAATATGTATTTCTAATCATATATTGTTATCAAATGTTATTATTTTACATAGCGTACCAAAAACATCTGGTTTAGAGTAGAACTGGATACCTCTGTTTTAAATGAAGTCAAAACTGTTATAATTTATGAAATTATATTTTCTCATGTTATATAGCAACTCAAATAAAAACGAGTATAAAATCTAATTTAATAGTGGATATATTAGACTCGTATAGTCATTGACAATTAATGTTCACGTTAAGAATATCAATAATATAAAGAATGTATCTATTGATGCTTATTAGCAGACACATTAAGGTCATCTGCCGCAACCATACAATGCACATCCGTTAACATGCCCAAGTGATCGAATCGTATAGTGCAGGGGTCTCCAAACTTTTTTATTCAAGGGCCACAAAAAATATCATCATCTCTTAGCGGGCCAAAAGTTTATACACATACATTATGACACATTAAAACATACAATTTTTAATTTTTAAATGATAGATATATTATCTTGTATATTTATTATCCTAAATTTAAAATTTGTTTGAGGGCCGTAGTTTGGAGATCCCTGGTATAGCGTACTCACAAATAATAAACTTCAATCATCGTACTGTTAATAAATTGTAATGTATATTATTTAATAAAAGCTATATGATTAAATGTAATGAATGTATTGATGCTAAGTAGTAGACACATTAAATAATAATCGATATTCACACGCGTTTGGAAACGCTGTTCCCTAATAACCTAATAAATGTAGCCAGGATGTCGTAGTTATTTAAACGATGAATATAAGTATGGCCGATATTTAGTACCTCCTATTAACGATAACGATTTATCCTCAAATGATTTTAAATATTTGTTATTATTCAAAAAGTATAAGTCGAAGATACTTGAAAATTTCACCAGTTATTAAGATTGGAATTTTATTTACAAGACTTATTATCAAAGTACTTAGACTTTTTTTGAGCTATTTAAAGACAACTGAAATTTTCGATTTTTCTGATAATATTTTTTTTTTTAAGTGTGGATAAAATTTTTTGGTCAAATCAAAATACTTGAAAATTCAATACAAAGTTTCTCAAAAGTTATTCTTTAAGTGATTAAAAAATTATAAGAATACATTGGCAAGATTTTTTTGGTTAATATTTCAAGTTCAAATATGAACAACAATTCGTCAAAATCATGAATATTTGCAAATTTATTTGTAGTTGAAAATTCATAAAATTGTTTGTACCTATATAGGTACCTAAGAGTTGAAAGTTTAATAGGAGATTTTCCATCAGATTAGCTTATACAATAATTATAAAAAGACTCAAATGATGGTGTATTCAGGCCATTAAAAGATTAACCGCCTTATTCAACAATCACTGGAAATTATATCCTAGGCTGAAAAATCTCGAAACTGAAGTAAGCATTTATTCGGGAAACACGTCCACAAATATCGAAGAAAATACACACACGCGCCAATATTTTTATATTTAATTCCGATTTTAACTTGACATAAGAACATGTTTTTCTATTTAAAAAAAAATAAAAATTCAAACGTGTATATCTGTATGAACAATAAAAAACTACAATACATCATGTATTAATTTTTATGTAGTATTATTATACTGCTGTTGTATTTTCGAATAAGAGTACATCTAGAGTCTATACTAAGAACTAAATATTATAAAATATCCGTATTCTTAATAAAGGTCCCATGCGAGATTAAACAACAATTTTTACTGAATAATATGATATATAATGTACTTCCTTAAAGATTATGGGTAAAACGTTATAAAATATATTAACAATATAATACTAGGTAGTCGGATGTGTTATTTGTTTGCGTTTTATTTTTTTGTTCACCATTAAACCTAATGTAAATACATGGCATATATAAGGCTGATCATCGTATAGTTAACGTTCTTCATCCGGTCCTAATGCTAGTATTTATACACAATACACATTGACATTGCAGCCTGCAGGGAGGTATATCGACTAAATAACGAAAAAAAGACACTCAGATGTTAACACGCATATAAAAAGAATATGGTTGAAATGAAGTAGAAAATATAAAATAATATTAAATATACTGTAGCCTGTAGGTCCGACAAACGTGAATTCTTGTCATACACATACATGTGGTCCACAAATACAAATACAAATACACAGAAAACTAAAATTTGTAATTAGTAACCTACTATCGCCTACTACATTCATTATATTTGTTCAAACTGTATTTTTGCTAACCTTCATCGTCTACATAAAAGTTTCCAAATCGTCGTAAAAATTCTTTTCTTCATCGTTGTAAGTGTATTAAGATAATTTTGCAAAAGAGAACATTTTACAGCTGTGAAAAACAATAAAGTGTTAATGATATTATATTAGTGTAAATAAGGATCTAACCCCCTAACCCACTGACCATTGTGAAAGCTGATCCCAGGATGTATAATACTTTTAACCAAAACTATACTTACTAAAGGAGATGTATAAAAGGTTTCTGTCGATCCAAAGAATTTCAATTATTCAATTTAAGTATTAAATAATATATTTGAAATTATTTGAATGTTCGATTACTAAAAAATACAAAATAATAAACAGTTAAGACCGTAAGATTAATGTAGTTTTCCCACCCATATCTTTCTAAATTCACTGTAGGTACAGTGTACATATTTATTGATTTCTATCACTACATAGTATAAAGTTTTAATAATATATATATATACGTAGTTTTAGTTACTACCTATATGTGAGCTATAATACTGTTATTTACATAAAATCAATGTTAAAAATAATGCTATAAGAAGTACGATTGGTGTACCCAGTCTAATAGACTCGCGCAGTTTTCTTTACTAAAAATACTGCAAAAATAGTTTTTTAATCCTATCAGATTATGCTGCAGCTGATAAACCTTTATAGACGGTGTTATTTTGGAGGGTGACCTAAATCGCTAAAATTGATACCTGCAGGGCTACATTTGTAAGATGTAAACAGTTGCAACACGCCGTTTATTCCGTTAATTTTTTATGTAAATTGCGGCCGGGGTAGGTATCTTTTATACATACATAAATTACGTCTAGGGTTGAAACGATATCCGCTGAAAATATGTCTAAATGTCAAGTAGAGGATAATCACATTTCTGTTATAATATCTATTATTTATTCGTTCTAATCAGAGACTTCTAGAAATATTCCTCAAACAATTAATTAAAAATATAAAAATACTTAAATATTAAAAGAATTATTTGATTAGTAATTGACATAATTATTATTGTCAAATGTTAACTTTTAATGAAGAATTTTATTATAATATTATAATTTAATTGCATTCTTTGTACATATTGTAATTTATTAAATAATGTATAAACATAAATCAAGTGCACCGAAACGCTGAGAAACAATGAATATTAAATTCGAATCGGTATGATTAAAAAACAAATATCATTCTAAAAATTGTTGTATATAATATAATATAGATGATAAATTGTATTTTTGTAAGTTTCATGCAATATCATATGAATTATACTAATGCATAATACAGGGTGATTTTTTTATCGTGAACCAGTTAGTATT